>NW_027508204.1:15000-20000 GCF_051348905.1 Ranitomeya variabilis
TTTGAAAAATTTTGAGAAAATCTCGATTTTGTGAAAAATGTCACATTTCCCCTACTTCCACCACAGGGGGGCGTCAATATGTTGTAAAGCACCCCAGGGCAGTGACCTAAATGCGGGTAAAGTTTGCGGTGCACGGGGGGAAAGTTGAATTTTTGGATGAAAATGCGTATTTTCATACTTTGAAAATTTCAGGCGTGTGTCGGACTTCCAGGCGGGGGCAGCCGCCGGAGGTGTACCGGGGACGCTTCCAGGAGCCTGGGGAAGCTTTTCTGGAAGAGTCCTTGACACTTTGAAAAATTTTGAGAAAATCTCGATTTTGTGAAAAATGTCACATTTCCCCTACTTCCACCACAGGGGGGCGTCAATATGTTGTAAAGCACCCCAGGGCAGTGACCTAAATGCGGGTAAAGTTTGCGGTGCACGGGGGGAAAGTTGAATTTTTGGATGAAAATGCGTATTTTCATACTGTGAAATTTTCAGGCGTGTGTCAGACTTCCAGGCGGGGGCAGCCGCCGGAGGTGTACCGGGGACGCTTCCAGGAGCCTGGGGAAGATTTTCTGGAAGAGTCCTTGGGACTTAGAAAAAATTTTGAGAAAATCTCGATTTTGTGAAAAATGAAAATTTCCCCTTCTTCCACCCTAAAGGGGCGTCAATATGTTGTGAGGCACCCCAGCAAAGTGACCTAAGTGGGGGTGAAGTTTGCGGGGCACGGGCGGAAAGTTGAATTTTTGGATGAAAATGCGTATTTTCATACTTTGAAAATTTCAGGCGTGTGTCAGACTTCCAGGCGGGGGCAGCCGCCGGAGGTGTACCGGGGACGCTTCCAGGAGCCTGGGGAAGATTTTCTGGAAGCGTCCTTGACACTTAGAAAAAATTTTGAGAAAATCTCGATTTTGTGAAAAATGTCACATTTCCCCTACTTCCACCCCAGGGGGGCGTCAATATGTTGTAAGGCACCCCAAGGCAGTGACCTAACTGTGGGTGAAGTTTGCGGGGCACGAGCGGAAAGTCGAATTTTGGATGAAAATGCATTATTTTCATACTTTGAAAATTTCAGGCGTGTGTTAGACTTCCAGGCGGGGGCAGCCGCCGGAGGCGTACCGAGGACGCTTCCAGGAGCCTGGGGAAGATTTTCTGAAAGTGTCCTTGGGACTTAGAAATATTTTGAGAAATTTCCGATTTTGTGAAAAATGTCACATTTCCCCTACTTCCACCCCAGGGGGGCGTCAATATGTTGTGAGGTACCCCAGGACAGTGACCTAACTGTGGGTAAAGTTTGCGGGGCACGGGCGGAAAGTCGAATTTTGGATGAAAATGCATTATTTTCATACTTTGAAAATTTCAGGCGTGTGTCAGACTTCCAGGCGGGGGCAGCCGCCGGAGGCGTACCGAGGAGGCTTCCAGGAGCCTGGGGAAGATTTTCTGGAAGAGTCCTTGGGACTTAGAAATATTTTGAGAAAATCTCGATTTTGTGAAAAAATGTCACATTTCCCCTACTTCCACCACAGGGGGGCGTCAATATGTTGTGAGGTACCCCAGGACAGTGACCTAACTGTGGGTAAAGTTTGCGGGGCACGGGCGGAAAGTCGAATTTTGGATGAAAATGCATTATTTTCATACTTTGAAAATTTCAGGCGTGTGTCAGACTTCCAGGCGGGGGCAGCCGCCGGAGGCGTACCGAGGACGCTTCCAGGAGCCTGGGGAAGATTTTCTGAAAGTGTCCTTGGGACTTAGAAAAATTTTGAGAAATTTCCGATTTTGTGAAAAATGTCACATTTCCCCTACTTCCACCCCAGGGGGGCGTCAATATGTTGTAAAGCACCCCAGGGCAGTGACCTAAATGAGGGTGAATTTTGCGGTGCACGGGCGGAAAGTCGAATTTTTGGATGAAAATGCGTATTTTCATACTTTGAAAATTTCAGGCGTGTGTCAGACTTCCAGGCGGGGGCAGCCGCCGGAGGTGTACCGGGGACGCTTCCAGGAGCCTGGGGAAGATTTTCTGAAAGTGTCCTTGGGACTTAGAAATATTTTGAGAAAATCTCGATTTTGTGAAAAATGTCACATTTCCCCTACTTCCACCACAGGGGGGCGTCAATATGTTGTGAGGTACCCCAGGACAGTGACCTAACTGTGGGTAAAGTTTGCGGGGCACGGGCGGAAAGTCGAATTTTGGATGAAAATGCATTATTTTCATACTTTGAAAATTCCAGGCGTGTGTCAGACTTCCAGGCGGGGGCAGCCGCCGGAGGCGTACCGAGGACGCTTCCAGGAGCCTGGGGAAGATTTTCTGGAAGAGTCCTTGGGACTTGGTGCAATTTTGAGAAAATCTCGATTTTGTGAAAAAATGACCCATTTCCCCTACTTCCACCCCAGGGGGGCGTCAATATGTTGTAAAGCACCCCAGGGCAGTGACCTAAATGCGGGTAAAGTTTGCGGTGCACGGGGGGGAAAGTTGAATTTTTGGATGAAAATGCGTATTTTCATACTTTAAAAATTTCAGGCGTGTGTCAGACTTCCAGGAGGGGGCAGCCGCCGGAGGCGTACCGGGGACGCTTCCAGGAGCCTGGGGAAGATTTTCTGGAAGAGTCCTTGGGACTTAGAAAATTTTTTGAGAAAATCTCGATTTTGTGAAAAATGAAAATTTCCCCTTCTTCCACCCTAAAGGGGCGTCAATATGTTGTGAGGCACCCCAGCAAAGTGACCTAAGTGGGGGTGAAGTTTGCGGGGCACGGACGGAAAGTTGAATTTTTGGATGAAAATGCGTATTTTCATACTTTGAAAATTTCAGGCGTGTGTCAGACTTCCAGGCGGGGGCAGCCGCCGGAGGCGTACCGGGGACGCTTCCAGGAGCCTGGGGAAGATTTTCTGGAAGCGTCCTTGACACTTAGAAAAATTTTGAGAAAATCTCGATTTTGTGAAAAATGTCACATTTCCCCTACTTCCACCCCAGGGGGGCGTCAATATGTTGTAAAGCACCCAAGGGCAGTGACCTAAATGCGGGTAAAGTTTGCGGTGCACGGGGGGAAAGTTGAATTTTTGGATGAAAATGCGTATTTTCATACTTTGAAAATTTCAGGCGTGTGTTGGACTTCCAGGCGGGGGCAGCCGCCAGAGGTGTACCGGGGACGCTTCCAGGAGCCTGGGGGAGATTTTCTGGAAGAGTCCTTGACACTTAGAAAAATTTTGAGAAATTTCCGATTTTGTGTAAAAATCACCCATTTCCCCTACTTCCACCCTAAAGGGGCGTCAATATGTCGTAAGGCGCCCCTAGACAGTGACCTAAGTGGGGGTGAAGTTTGGGTCTGATGGGTGGAAAACTGAAAAAAAGCGATTTTGTGACTTTGAGAACAAACAGAGAGCTCAAAACTTTGAAAAACGTCAGACCGCTGTCAGACTTCCAGGCGGGGGAAAGCTCTGAGGTTGTACCGAGGACACTTCCATGGCCCCCGGATTGATTTTCAAGAAAGAGTCCTTGGGACTTTGAAATTTTCCGGCGAGCTGTTTTTGGCTTCCGGGAGCCGTAGAACTTTGGGAAATCGATTCCGCTCACCGGTTCAGGGTGTTTCGAGCTAGTCCAGGTCCCAGCTACGCCGCCTGGCCTCCAAATTTCGCAAATTCGAAAAAAAAAAAAATAGAACCGGAATGAGGAAATTTCTGGCCGCCGGATCCGCCGCACGGCTCCAGGAGGTCGGACACTTTTTGACTTTGTTCCCTTAAAGTGGGGGTCGGTGTCTCACCATGCAAATACCCAGTTTTGCACACCAGCTGCAGGATATAGGAGAGAGAGGTACCTCTCGGCCCCGACCAAAATCCGTTGTTTTCGTGGTTCCTCGACTCGGGTAGGCGGTTTGGCGAGTACCCCCCTTTTGCATGGAAGTTCGCACTCGCGCCGAGACCAGGCTTCCGCGGCTCCAGGGGGACTTTTGCCGGTTGTCCGTCCCGAGTCCGAGACGCGTTTCCTGGGTCGCCCGAGCCCGAACGGACCCTCCCCACGTGGGTTCCTGTCCTCTGAGGGCGACGGTCGTCAGAAGGGGGGCAGATCCAGAGTCCTCGTCCGCAGGAGGGCTCTGGGAGGGCGGATCGCTCCTTCTGACTTTGTCCCCTCGGAGCGGGCTCGGCGTTTCTCTGTGTCGGATGTCTCCCGCTTCCGCGCCAACGGGGAGACCTATGAGAGAATCGCACCGCGACCCGGCTTCCGTCTCGAGGGCGCCCGGAGCGCGCCGGACACTCGCTTCCAGGACTCCAGGGGCACGTTTCTTCCCCGTCTCCCCCGAGGGGAAGAACGGAGGCAGGGGTTCCACCCGAGCCCCTGCCCTTTCTTCCGATCGATCTGGCTCAGCGCTCCCGGGTGGGGAGGTGGTGCCGCTCGCTCGGCCCGGGCTTTGGAGCCCGCGTCGGTTTACGGCGGGCGGTCTCCTTCCTCTGTTACCCCCCCCGGGTTTCAGGCACTCGTCCTTGGGCGCGCACGCCGGCGGTCGCCCTCCCGTCTACGGACGGAGGCGGCCGAGCTGTGGGGAGTTTGACCCGAACCGTGGTACGGCAGCGGTCCGACGACCCGCACGGGCGAACGGAGGGGCGCCCACCCACCTCGGCGTGGGGGCCCGCCGTCCGAATCGCTCCCCGCGCGGGGCAGCACAACGATCTTCTCCGAGGGCGGCCCTTTGACTTCCAGATGCGCAGCTCGTCCGCGGAGGCCCGCGCCGCACCCCAGCGTCCGAAGGGCGGCCTCCGCGGTGGGCATCGGCGAGAGCGGCGGCGGTGGGTGGCGCTTCCACGCCACCGCCGAGCTCCGCGTTTTCCAGTCTTTTCCCGAGCCCCTACGATAGTGGGGGGATGACAGACGTGCGGGGAGGCGGGCGAGTGGGTTCTCACCGTGCGGTGTGCCCCGCGGCCGAACGCCGTCGCCTTCCCCTCGTCCGCCGTCCTCCGAGGCGGCTCGGCAGGGAGCGCGAGAGCGAGAGGGAGAGCGAGAGAGAGAGACCAAGCGGACGCCCCGGAGC
>NW_027508204.1:30000-35000 GCF_051348905.1 Ranitomeya variabilis
GAAGTTTGCGGGGCACGGGCGGAAAGTTGAATTTTTGGATGAAAATGCGTATTTTCATACTTTGAAAATTTCAGGCGTGTGTCAGACTTCCAGGCGGGGGCAGCCGCCGGAGGTGTACCGGGGACGCTTCCAGGAGCCTGGGGAAGATTTTCTGGAAGCGTCCTTGACACTTAGAAAAAATTTTGAGAAAATCTCGATTTTGTGAAAAATGTCACATTTCCCCTACTTCCACCCCAGGGGGGCGTCAATATGTTGTAAGGCACCCCAAGGCAGTGACCTAACTGTGGGTGAAGTTTGCGGGGCACGAGCGGAAAGTCGAATTTTGGATGAAAATGCATTATTTTCATACTTTGAAAATTTCAGGCGTGTGTTAGACTTCCAGGCGGGGGCAGCCGCCGGAGGCGTACCGAGGACGCTTCCAGGAGCCTGGGGAAGATTTTCTGAAAGTGTCCTTGGGACTTAGAAATATTTTGAGAAATTTCCGATTTTGTGAAAAATGTCACATTTCCCCTACTTCCACCCCAGGGGGGCGTCAATATGTTGTGAGGTACCCCAGGACAGTGACCTAACTGTGGGTAAAGTTTGCGGGGCACGGGCGGAAAGTCGAATTTTGGATGAAAATGCATTATTTTCATACTTTGAAAATTTCAGGCGTGTGTCAGACTTCCAGGCGGGGGCAGCCGCCGGAGGCGTACCGAGGAGGCTTCCAGGAGCCTGGGGAAGATTTTCTGGAAGAGTCCTTGGGACTTAGAAATATTTTGAGAAAATCTCGATTTTGTGAAAAAATGTCACATTTCCCCTACTTCCACCACAGGGGGGCGTCAATATGTTGTGAGGTACCCCAGGACAGTGACCTAACTGTGGGTAAAGTTTGCGGGGCACGGGCGGAAAGTCGAATTTTGGATGAAAATGCATTATTTTCATACTTTGAAAATTTCAGGCGTGTGTCAGACTTCCAGGCGGGGGCAGCCGCCGGAGGCGTACCGAGGACGCTTCCAGGAGCCTGGGGAAGATTTTCTGAAAGTGTCCTTGGGACTTAGAAAAATTTTGAGAAATTTCCGATTTTGTGAAAAATGTCACATTTCCCCTACTTCCACCCCAGGGGGGCGTCAATATGTTGTAAAGCACCCCAGGGCAGTGACCTAAATGAGGGTGAATTTTGCGGTGCACGGGCGGAAAGTCGAATTTTTGGATGAAAATGCGTATTTTCATACTTTGAAAATTTCAGGCGTGTGTCAGACTTCCAGGCGGGGGCAGCCGCCGGAGGTGTACCGGGGACGCTTCCAGGAGCCTGGGGAAGATTTTCTGAAAGTGTCCTTGGGACTTAGAAATATTTTGAGAAAATCTCGATTTTGTGAAAAATGTCACATTTCCCCTACTTCCACCACAGGGGGGCGTCAATATGTTGTGAGGTACCCCAGGACAGTGACCTAACTGTGGGTAAAGTTTGCGGGGCACGGGCGGAAAGTCGAATTTTGGATGAAAATGCATTATTTTCATACTTTGAAAATTCCAGGCGTGTGTCAGACTTCCAGGCGGGGGCAGCCGCCGGAGGCGTACCGAGGACGCTTCCAGGAGCCTGGGGAAGATTTTCTGGAAGAGTCCTTGGGACTTGGTGCAATTTTGAGAAAATCTCGATTTTGTGAAAAAATGACCCATTTCCCCTACTTCCACCCCAGGGGGGCGTCAATATGTTGTAAAGCACCCCAGGGCAGTGACCTAAATGCGGGTAAAGTTTGCGGTGCACGGGGGGGAAAGTTGAATTTTTGGATGAAAATGCGTATTTTCATACTTTAAAAATTTCAGGCGTGTGTCAGACTTCCAGGAGGGGGCAGCCGCCGGAGGCGTACCGGGGACGCTTCCAGGAGCCTGGGGAAGATTTTCTGGAAGAGTCCTTGGGACTTAGAAAATTTTTTGAGAAAATCTCGATTTTGTGAAAAATGAAAATTTCCCCTTCTTCCACCCTAAAGGGGCGTCAATATGTTGTGAGGCACCCCAGCAAAGTGACCTAAGTGGGGGTGAAGTTTGCGGGGCACGGACGGAAAGTTGAATTTTTGGATGAAAATGCGTATTTTCATACTTTGAAAATTTCAGGCGTGTGTCAGACTTCCAGGCGGGGGCAGCCGCCGGAGGCGTACCGGGGACGCTTCCAGGAGCCTGGGGAAGATTTTCTGGAAGCGTCCTTGACACTTAGAAAAATTTTGAGAAAATCTCGATTTTGTGAAAAATGTCACATTTCCCCTACTTCCACCCCAGGGGGGCGTCAATATGTTGTAAAGCACCCAAGGGCAGTGACCTAAATGCGGGTAAAGTTTGCGGTGCACGGGGGGAAAGTTGAATTTTTGGATGAAAATGCGTATTTTCATACTTTGAAAATTTCAGGCGTGTGTTGGACTTCCAGGCGGGGGCAGCCGCCAGAGGTGTACCGGGGACGCTTCCAGGAGCCTGGGGGAGATTTTCTGGAAGAGTCCTTGACACTTAGAAAAATTTTGAGAAATTTCCGATTTTGTGTAAAAATCACCCATTTCCCCTACTTCCACCCTAAAGGGGCGTCAATATGTCGTAAGGCGCCCCTAGACAGTGACCTAAGTGGGGGTGAAGTTTGGGTCTGATGGGTGGAAAACTGAAAAAAAGCGATTTTGTGACTTTGAGAACAAACAGAGAGCTCAAAACTTTGAAAAACGTCAGACCGCTGTCAGACTTCCAGGCGGGGGAAAGCTCTGAGGTTGTACCGAGGACACTTCCATGGCCCCCGGATTGATTTTCAAGAAAGAGTCCTTGGGACTTTGAAATTTTCCGGCGAGCTGTTTTTGGCTTCCGGGAGCCGTAGAACTTTGGGAAATCGATTCCGCTCACCGGTTCAGGGTGTTTCGAGCTAGTCCAGGTCCCAGCTACGCCGCCTGGCCTCCAAATTTCGCAAATTCGAAAAAAAAAAAAATAGAACCGGAATGAGGAAATTTCTGGCCGCCGGATCCGCCGCACGGCTCCAGGAGGTCGGACACTTTTTGACTTTGTTCCCTTAAAGTGGGGGTCGGTGTCTCACCATGCAAATACCCAGTTTTGCACACCAGCTGCAGGATATAGGAGAGAGAGGTACCTCTCGGCCCCGACCAAAATCCGTTGTTTTCGTGGTTCCTCGACTCGGGTAGGCGGTTTGGCGAGTACCCCCCTTTTGCATGGAAGTTCGCACTCGCGCCGAGACCAGGCTTCCGCGGCTCCAGGGGGACTTTTGCCGGTTGTCCGTCCCGAGTCCGAGACGCGTTTCCTGGGTCGCCCGAGCCCGAACGGACCCTCCCCACGTGGGTTCCTGTCCTCTGAGGGCGACGGTCGTCAGAAGGGGGGCAGATCCAGAGTCCTCGTCCGCAGGAGGGCTCTGGGAGGGCGGATCGCTCCTTCTGACTTTGTCCCCTCGGAGCGGGCTCGGCGTTTCTCTGTGTCGGATGTCTCCCGCTTCCGCGCCAACGGGGAGACCTATGAGAGAATCGCACCGCGACCCGGCTTCCGTCTCGAGGGCGCCCGGAGCGCGCCGGACACTCGCTTCCAGGACTCCAGGGGCACGTTTCTTCCCCGTCTCCCCCGAGGGGAAGAACGGAGGCAGGGGTTCCACCCGAGCCCCTGCCCTTTCTTCCGATCGATCTGGCTCAGCGCTCCCGGGTGGGGAGGTGGTGCCGCTCGCTCGGCCCGGGCTTTGGAGCCCGCGTCGGTTTACGGCGGGCGGTCTCCTTCCTCTGTTACCCCCCCCGGGTTTCAGGCACTCGTCCTTGGGCGCGCACGCCGGCGGTCGCCCTCCCGTCTACGGACGGAGGCGGCCGAGCTGTGGGGAGTTTGACCCGAACCGTGGTACGGCAGCGGTCCGACGACCCGCACGGGCGAACGGAGGGGCGCCCACCCACCTCGGCGTGGGGGCCCGCCGTCCGAATCGCTCCCCGCGCGGGGCAGCACAACGATCTTCTCCGAGGGCGGCCCTTTGACTTCCAGATGCGCAGCTCGTCCGCGGAGGCCCGCGCCGCACCCCAGCGTCCGAAGGGCGGCCTCCGCGGTGGGCATCGGCGAGAGCGGCGGCGGTGGGTGGCGCTTCCACGCCACCGCCGAGCTCCGCGTTTTCCAGTCTTTTCCCGAGCCCCTACGATAGTGGGGGGATGACAGACGTGCGGGGAGGCGGGCGAGTGGGTTCTCACCGTGCGGTGTGCCCCGCGGCCGAACGCCGTCGCCTTCCCCTCGTCCGCCGTCCTCCGAGGCGGCTCGGCAGGGAGCGCGAGAGCGAGAGGGAGAGCGAGAGAGAGAGACCAAGCGGACGCCCCGGAGCGAGAAGGGAGGATGGAGAAGGAAAGACGAATCGAAGGGGGGCACGAGTTTGGCGAAGGGAGTACCCGGCGTATTGCCGCACCGGACTTCGTCTGTTCTCAACAGTCGAGACACGGCTTCGGGGGGAGACGCCGCTCGGTCGGTCACCTTTGAGGTTACGGGCAAGAGCCCGGGACAAGGGACTACGCCGGAGGGCGACGCCGACACGGCCAGGCCGACCATGCCCCGCGCTTGACCTCCGGGTCGCTGGGGCTTGTGCCGGAGCCGCGGCGGACCCCGACGGCCAGCCCCCCTCTCCCACTCCTCGCGCCCGTCCGCCGGTGGGTCGAGGACCCCCCGCGGTGGAGGCAGGTCTAAGCCAGACGGCGGCGCCGCACAGGCCCCCCACGCCCTGGCCCCTCTCCCCAGCAGCGACTCAGTGCGTCGCCCCGGGAGCGGTGGGTCACGAGGCAGGGCGGCCGTGGCGTCCTCCGGAGGCCAGTCACCTCGACCTTCCCGCGCAAGGGGTGGTCTTTCGCGACAGATGCCCTCCGTTCGGGAGGCCGGGTCTAAGCCAGACGGCGGCGCCGCGCAGGCCCCCCACGCCCTGGCCCCTCTCCCCAGCAGCGACTCTGTGTGTCGCCCCGGGAGCGGTGGGTCACGAGGCGGGGCGGCCGTGGCGTCCTCCGCGGGCCAGTCACCTCGCCCTCTCCGTG
>NW_027508204.1:45000-47500 GCF_051348905.1 Ranitomeya variabilis
CCGAGGAGGCTTCCAGGAGCCTGGGGAAGATTTTCTGGAAGAGTCCTTGGGACTTAGAAATATTTTGAGAAAATCTCGATTTTGTGAAAAAATGTCACATTTCCCCTACTTCCACCACAGGGGGGCGTCAATATGTTGTGAGGTACCCCAGGACAGTGACCTAACTGTGGGTAAAGTTTGCGGGGCACGGGCGGAAAGTCGAATTTTGGATGAAAATGCATTATTTTCATACTTTGAAAATTTCAGGCGTGTGTCAGACTTCCAGGCGGGGGCAGCCGCCGGAGGCGTACCGAGGACGCTTCCAGGAGCCTGGGGAAGATTTTCTGAAAGTGTCCTTGGGACTTAGAAAAATTTTGAGAAATTTCCGATTTTGTGAAAAATGTCACATTTCCCCTACTTCCACCCCAGGGGGGCGTCAATATGTTGTAAAGCACCCCAGGGCAGTGACCTAAATGAGGGTGAATTTTGCGGTGCACGGGCGGAAAGTCGAATTTTTGGATGAAAATGCGTATTTTCATACTTTGAAAATTTCAGGCGTGTGTCAGACTTCCAGGCGGGGGCAGCCGCCGGAGGTGTACCGGGGACGCTTCCAGGAGCCTGGGGAAGATTTTCTGAAAGTGTCCTTGGGACTTAGAAATATTTTGAGAAAATCTCGATTTTGTGAAAAATGTCACATTTCCCCTACTTCCACCACAGGGGGGCGTCAATATGTTGTGAGGTACCCCAGGACAGTGACCTAACTGTGGGTAAAGTTTGCGGGGCACGGGCGGAAAGTCGAATTTTGGATGAAAATGCATTATTTTCATACTTTGAAAATTCCAGGCGTGTGTCAGACTTCCAGGCGGGGGCAGCCGCCGGAGGCGTACCGAGGACGCTTCCAGGAGCCTGGGGAAGATTTTCTGGAAGAGTCCTTGGGACTTGGTGCAATTTTGAGAAAATCTCGATTTTGTGAAAAAATGACCCATTTCCCCTACTTCCACCCCAGGGGGGCGTCAATATGTTGTAAAGCACCCCAGGGCAGTGACCTAAATGCGGGTAAAGTTTGCGGTGCACGGGGGGGAAAGTTGAATTTTTGGATGAAAATGCGTATTTTCATACTTTAAAAATTTCAGGCGTGTGTCAGACTTCCAGGAGGGGGCAGCCGCCGGAGGCGTACCGGGGACGCTTCCAGGAGCCTGGGGAAGATTTTCTGGAAGAGTCCTTGGGACTTAGAAAATTTTTTGAGAAAATCTCGATTTTGTGAAAAATGAAAATTTCCCCTTCTTCCACCCTAAAGGGGCGTCAATATGTTGTGAGGCACCCCAGCAAAGTGACCTAAGTGGGGGTGAAGTTTGCGGGGCACGGACGGAAAGTTGAATTTTTGGATGAAAATGCGTATTTTCATACTTTGAAAATTTCAGGCGTGTGTCAGACTTCCAGGCGGGGGCAGCCGCCGGAGGCGTACCGGGGACGCTTCCAGGAGCCTGGGGAAGATTTTCTGGAAGCGTCCTTGACACTTAGAAAAATTTTGAGAAAATCTCGATTTTGTGAAAAATGTCACATTTCCCCTACTTCCACCCCAGGGGGGCGTCAATATGTTGTAAAGCACCCAAGGGCAGTGACCTAAATGCGGGTAAAGTTTGCGGTGCACGGGGGGAAAGTTGAATTTTTGGATGAAAATGCGTATTTTCATACTTTGAAAATTTCAGGCGTGTGTTGGACTTCCAGGCGGGGGCAGCCGCCAGAGGTGTACCGGGGACGCTTCCAGGAGCCTGGGGGAGATTTTCTGGAAGAGTCCTTGACACTTAGAAAAATTTTGAGAAATTTCCGATTTTGTGTAAAAATCACCCATTTCCCCTACTTCCACCCTAAAGGGGCGTCAATATGTCGTAAGGCGCCCCTAGACAGTGACCTAAGTGGGGGTGAAGTTTGGGTCTGATGGGTGGAAAACTGAAAAAAAGCGATTTTGTGACTTTGAGAACAAACAGAGAGCTCAAAACTTTGAAAAACGTCAGACCGCTGTCAGACTTCCAGGCGGGGGAAAGCTCTGAGGTTGTACCGAGGACACTTCCATGGCCCCCGGATTGATTTTCAAGAAAGAGTCCTTGGGACTTTGAAATTTTCCGGCGAGCTGTTTTTGGCTTCCGGGAGCCGTAGAACTTTGGGAAATCGATTCCGCTCACCGGTTCAGGGTGTTTCGAGCTAGTCCAGGTCCCAGCTACGCCGCCTGGCCTCCAAATTTCGCAAATTCGAAAAAAAAAAAAATAGAACCGGAATGAGGAAATTTCTGGCCGCCGGATCCGCCGCACGGCTCCAGGAGGTCGGACACTTTTTGACTTTGTTCCCTTAAAGTGGGGGTCGGTGTCTCACCATGCAAATACCCAGTTTTGCACACCAGCTGCAGGATATAGGAGAGAGAGGTACCTCTCGGCCCCGACCAAAATCCGTTGTTTTCGTGGTTCCTCGACTCGGGTAGGCGGTTTGGCGAGTACCCCCCTTTTGCATGGAAGTTCGCACTCGC
>NW_027508204.1:60000-62500 GCF_051348905.1 Ranitomeya variabilis
AGGGGGGCGTCAATATGTTGTGAGGTACCCCAGGACAGTGACCTAACTGTGGGTAAAGTTTGCGGGGCACGGGCGGAAAGTCGAATTTTGGATGAAAATGCATTATTTTCATACTTTGAAAATTCCAGGCGTGTGTCAGACTTCCAGGCGGGGGCAGCCGCCGGAGGCGTACCGAGGACGCTTCCAGGAGCCTGGGGAAGATTTTCTGGAAGAGTCCTTGGGACTTGGTGCAATTTTGAGAAAATCTCGATTTTGTGAAAAAATGACCCATTTCCCCTACTTCCACCCCAGGGGGGCGTCAATATGTTGTAAAGCACCCCAGGGCAGTGACCTAAATGCGGGTAAAGTTTGCGGTGCACGGGGGGGAAAGTTGAATTTTTGGATGAAAATGCGTATTTTCATACTTTAAAAATTTCAGGCGTGTGTCAGACTTCCAGGAGGGGGCAGCCGCCGGAGGCGTACCGGGGACGCTTCCAGGAGCCTGGGGAAGATTTTCTGGAAGAGTCCTTGGGACTTAGAAAATTTTTTGAGAAAATCTCGATTTTGTGAAAAATGAAAATTTCCCCTTCTTCCACCCTAAAGGGGCGTCAATATGTTGTGAGGCACCCCAGCAAAGTGACCTAAGTGGGGGTGAAGTTTGCGGGGCACGGACGGAAAGTTGAATTTTTGGATGAAAATGCGTATTTTCATACTTTGAAAATTTCAGGCGTGTGTCAGACTTCCAGGCGGGGGCAGCCGCCGGAGGCGTACCGGGGACGCTTCCAGGAGCCTGGGGAAGATTTTCTGGAAGCGTCCTTGACACTTAGAAAAATTTTGAGAAAATCTCGATTTTGTGAAAAATGTCACATTTCCCCTACTTCCACCCCAGGGGGGCGTCAATATGTTGTAAAGCACCCAAGGGCAGTGACCTAAATGCGGGTAAAGTTTGCGGTGCACGGGGGGAAAGTTGAATTTTTGGATGAAAATGCGTATTTTCATACTTTGAAAATTTCAGGCGTGTGTTGGACTTCCAGGCGGGGGCAGCCGCCAGAGGTGTACCGGGGACGCTTCCAGGAGCCTGGGGGAGATTTTCTGGAAGAGTCCTTGACACTTAGAAAAATTTTGAGAAATTTCCGATTTTGTGTAAAAATCACCCATTTCCCCTACTTCCACCCTAAAGGGGCGTCAATATGTCGTAAGGCGCCCCTAGACAGTGACCTAAGTGGGGGTGAAGTTTGGGTCTGATGGGTGGAAAACTGAAAAAAAGCGATTTTGTGACTTTGAGAACAAACAGAGAGCTCAAAACTTTGAAAAACGTCAGACCGCTGTCAGACTTCCAGGCGGGGGAAAGCTCTGAGGTTGTACCGAGGACACTTCCATGGCCCCCGGATTGATTTTCAAGAAAGAGTCCTTGGGACTTTGAAATTTTCCGGCGAGCTGTTTTTGGCTTCCGGGAGCCGTAGAACTTTGGGAAATCGATTCCGCTCACCGGTTCAGGGTGTTTCGAGCTAGTCCAGGTCCCAGCTACGCCGCCTGGCCTCCAAATTTCGCAAATTCGAAAAAAAAAAAAATAGAACCGGAATGAGGAAATTTCTGGCCGCCGGATCCGCCGCACGGCTCCAGGAGGTCGGACACTTTTTGACTTTGTTCCCTTAAAGTGGGGGTCGGTGTCTCACCATGCAAATACCCAGTTTTGCACACCAGCTGCAGGATATAGGAGAGAGAGGTACCTCTCGGCCCCGACCAAAATCCGTTGTTTTCGTGGTTCCTCGACTCGGGTAGGCGGTTTGGCGAGTACCCCCCTTTTGCATGGAAGTTCGCACTCGCGCCGAGACCAGGCTTCCGCGGCTCCAGGGGGACTTTTGCCGGTTGTCCGTCCCGAGTCCGAGACGCGTTTCCTGGGTCGCCCGAGCCCGAACGGACCCTCCCCACGTGGGTTCCTGTCCTCTGAGGGCGACGGTCGTCAGAAGGGGGGCAGATCCAGAGTCCTCGTCCGCAGGAGGGCTCTGGGAGGGCGGATCGCTCCTTCTGACTTTGTCCCCTCGGAGCGGGCTCGGCGTTTCTCTGTGTCGGATGTCTCCCGCTTCCGCGCCAACGGGGAGACCTATGAGAGAATCGCACCGCGACCCGGCTTCCGTCTCGAGGGCGCCCGGAGCGCGCCGGACACTCGCTTCCAGGACTCCAGGGGCACGTTTCTTCCCCGTCTCCCCCGAGGGGAAGAACGGAGGCAGGGGTTCCACCCGAGCCCCTGCCCTTTCTTCCGATCGATCTGGCTCAGCGCTCCCGGGTGGGGAGGTGGTGCCGCTCGCTCGGCCCGGGCTTTGGAGCCCGCGTCGGTTTACGGCGGGCGGTCTCCTTCCTCTGTTACCCCCCCCGGGTTTCAGGCACTCGTCCTTGGGCGCGCACGCCGGCGGTCGCCCTCCCGTCTACGGACGGAGGCGGCCGAGCTGTGGGGAGTTTGACCCGAACCGTGGTACGGCAGCGGTCCGACGACCCGCACGGGCGAACGGAGGGGCGCCCA
>NW_027508204.1:72500-77500 GCF_051348905.1 Ranitomeya variabilis
AGTCCTTGACACTTTGAAAAATTTTGAGAAAATCTCGATTTTGTGAAAAATGTCACATTTCCCCTACTTCCACCACAGGGGGGCGTCAATATGTTGTAAAGCACCCCAGGGCAGTGACCTAAATGCGGGTAAAGTTTGCGGTGCACGGGGGGAAAGTTGAATTTTTGGATGAAAATGCGTATTTTCATACTGTGAAATTTTCAGGCGTGTGTCAGACTTCCAGGCGGGGGCAGCCGCCGGAGGTGTACCGGGGACGCTTCCAGGAGCCTGGGGAAGATTTTCTGGAAGAGTCCTTGGGACTTAGAAAAAATTTTGAGAAAATCTCGATTTTGTGAAAAATGAAAATTTCCCCTTCTTCCACCCTAAAGGGGCGTCAATATGTTGTGAGGCACCCCAGCAAAGTGACCTAAGTGGGGGTGAAGTTTGCGGGGCACGGGCGGAAAGTTGAATTTTTGGATGAAAATGCGTATTTTCATACTTTGAAAATTTCAGGCGTGTGTCAGACTTCCAGGCGGGGGCAGCCGCCGGAGGTGTACCGGGGACGCTTCCAGGAGCCTGGGGAAGATTTTCTGGAAGCGTCCTTGACACTTAGAAAAAATTTTGAGAAAATCTCGATTTTGTGAAAAATGTCACATTTCCCCTACTTCCACCCCAGGGGGGCGTCAATATGTTGTAAGGCACCCCAAGGCAGTGACCTAACTGTGGGTGAAGTTTGCGGGGCACGAGCGGAAAGTCGAATTTTGGATGAAAATGCATTATTTTCATACTTTGAAAATTTCAGGCGTGTGTTAGACTTCCAGGCGGGGGCAGCCGCCGGAGGCGTACCGAGGACGCTTCCAGGAGCCTGGGGAAGATTTTCTGAAAGTGTCCTTGGGACTTAGAAATATTTTGAGAAATTTCCGATTTTGTGAAAAATGTCACATTTCCCCTACTTCCACCCCAGGGGGGCGTCAATATGTTGTGAGGTACCCCAGGACAGTGACCTAACTGTGGGTAAAGTTTGCGGGGCACGGGCGGAAAGTCGAATTTTGGATGAAAATGCATTATTTTCATACTTTGAAAATTTCAGGCGTGTGTCAGACTTCCAGGCGGGGGCAGCCGCCGGAGGCGTACCGAGGAGGCTTCCAGGAGCCTGGGGAAGATTTTCTGGAAGAGTCCTTGGGACTTAGAAATATTTTGAGAAAATCTCGATTTTGTGAAAAAATGTCACATTTCCCCTACTTCCACCACAGGGGGGCGTCAATATGTTGTGAGGTACCCCAGGACAGTGACCTAACTGTGGGTAAAGTTTGCGGGGCACGGGCGGAAAGTCGAATTTTGGATGAAAATGCATTATTTTCATACTTTGAAAATTTCAGGCGTGTGTCAGACTTCCAGGCGGGGGCAGCCGCCGGAGGCGTACCGAGGACGCTTCCAGGAGCCTGGGGAAGATTTTCTGAAAGTGTCCTTGGGACTTAGAAAAATTTTGAGAAATTTCCGATTTTGTGAAAAATGTCACATTTCCCCTACTTCCACCCCAGGGGGGCGTCAATATGTTGTAAAGCACCCCAGGGCAGTGACCTAAATGAGGGTGAATTTTGCGGTGCACGGGCGGAAAGTCGAATTTTTGGATGAAAATGCGTATTTTCATACTTTGAAAATTTCAGGCGTGTGTCAGACTTCCAGGCGGGGGCAGCCGCCGGAGGTGTACCGGGGACGCTTCCAGGAGCCTGGGGAAGATTTTCTGAAAGTGTCCTTGGGACTTAGAAATATTTTGAGAAAATCTCGATTTTGTGAAAAATGTCACATTTCCCCTACTTCCACCACAGGGGGGCGTCAATATGTTGTGAGGTACCCCAGGACAGTGACCTAACTGTGGGTAAAGTTTGCGGGGCACGGGCGGAAAGTCGAATTTTGGATGAAAATGCATTATTTTCATACTTTGAAAATTCCAGGCGTGTGTCAGACTTCCAGGCGGGGGCAGCCGCCGGAGGCGTACCGAGGACGCTTCCAGGAGCCTGGGGAAGATTTTCTGGAAGAGTCCTTGGGACTTGGTGCAATTTTGAGAAAATCTCGATTTTGTGAAAAAATGACCCATTTCCCCTACTTCCACCCCAGGGGGGCGTCAATATGTTGTAAAGCACCCCAGGGCAGTGACCTAAATGCGGGTAAAGTTTGCGGTGCACGGGGGGGAAAGTTGAATTTTTGGATGAAAATGCGTATTTTCATACTTTAAAAATTTCAGGCGTGTGTCAGACTTCCAGGAGGGGGCAGCCGCCGGAGGCGTACCGGGGACGCTTCCAGGAGCCTGGGGAAGATTTTCTGGAAGAGTCCTTGGGACTTAGAAAATTTTTTGAGAAAATCTCGATTTTGTGAAAAATGAAAATTTCCCCTTCTTCCACCCTAAAGGGGCGTCAATATGTTGTGAGGCACCCCAGCAAAGTGACCTAAGTGGGGGTGAAGTTTGCGGGGCACGGACGGAAAGTTGAATTTTTGGATGAAAATGCGTATTTTCATACTTTGAAAATTTCAGGCGTGTGTCAGACTTCCAGGCGGGGGCAGCCGCCGGAGGCGTACCGGGGACGCTTCCAGGAGCCTGGGGAAGATTTTCTGGAAGCGTCCTTGACACTTAGAAAAATTTTGAGAAAATCTCGATTTTGTGAAAAATGTCACATTTCCCCTACTTCCACCCCAGGGGGGCGTCAATATGTTGTAAAGCACCCAAGGGCAGTGACCTAAATGCGGGTAAAGTTTGCGGTGCACGGGGGGAAAGTTGAATTTTTGGATGAAAATGCGTATTTTCATACTTTGAAAATTTCAGGCGTGTGTTGGACTTCCAGGCGGGGGCAGCCGCCAGAGGTGTACCGGGGACGCTTCCAGGAGCCTGGGGGAGATTTTCTGGAAGAGTCCTTGACACTTAGAAAAATTTTGAGAAATTTCCGATTTTGTGTAAAAATCACCCATTTCCCCTACTTCCACCCTAAAGGGGCGTCAATATGTCGTAAGGCGCCCCTAGACAGTGACCTAAGTGGGGGTGAAGTTTGGGTCTGATGGGTGGAAAACTGAAAAAAAGCGATTTTGTGACTTTGAGAACAAACAGAGAGCTCAAAACTTTGAAAAACGTCAGACCGCTGTCAGACTTCCAGGCGGGGGAAAGCTCTGAGGTTGTACCGAGGACACTTCCATGGCCCCCGGATTGATTTTCAAGAAAGAGTCCTTGGGACTTTGAAATTTTCCGGCGAGCTGTTTTTGGCTTCCGGGAGCCGTAGAACTTTGGGAAATCGATTCCGCTCACCGGTTCAGGGTGTTTCGAGCTAGTCCAGGTCCCAGCTACGCCGCCTGGCCTCCAAATTTCGCAAATTCGAAAAAAAAAAAAATAGAACCGGAATGAGGAAATTTCTGGCCGCCGGATCCGCCGCACGGCTCCAGGAGGTCGGACACTTTTTGACTTTGTTCCCTTAAAGTGGGGGTCGGTGTCTCACCATGCAAATACCCAGTTTTGCACACCAGCTGCAGGATATAGGAGAGAGAGGTACCTCTCGGCCCCGACCAAAATCCGTTGTTTTCGTGGTTCCTCGACTCGGGTAGGCGGTTTGGCGAGTACCCCCCTTTTGCATGGAAGTTCGCACTCGCGCCGAGACCAGGCTTCCGCGGCTCCAGGGGGACTTTTGCCGGTTGTCCGTCCCGAGTCCGAGACGCGTTTCCTGGGTCGCCCGAGCCCGAACGGACCCTCCCCACGTGGGTTCCTGTCCTCTGAGGGCGACGGTCGTCAGAAGGGGGGCAGATCCAGAGTCCTCGTCCGCAGGAGGGCTCTGGGAGGGCGGATCGCTCCTTCTGACTTTGTCCCCTCGGAGCGGGCTCGGCGTTTCTCTGTGTCGGATGTCTCCCGCTTCCGCGCCAACGGGGAGACCTATGAGAGAATCGCACCGCGACCCGGCTTCCGTCTCGAGGGCGCCCGGAGCGCGCCGGACACTCGCTTCCAGGACTCCAGGGGCACGTTTCTTCCCCGTCTCCCCCGAGGGGAAGAACGGAGGCAGGGGTTCCACCCGAGCCCCTGCCCTTTCTTCCGATCGATCTGGCTCAGCGCTCCCGGGTGGGGAGGTGGTGCCGCTCGCTCGGCCCGGGCTTTGGAGCCCGCGTCGGTTTACGGCGGGCGGTCTCCTTCCTCTGTTACCCCCCCCGGGTTTCAGGCACTCGTCCTTGGGCGCGCACGCCGGCGGTCGCCCTCCCGTCTACGGACGGAGGCGGCCGAGCTGTGGGGAGTTTGACCCGAACCGTGGTACGGCAGCGGTCCGACGACCCGCACGGGCGAACGGAGGGGCGCCCACCCACCTCGGCGTGGGGGCCCGCCGTCCGAATCGCTCCCCGCGCGGGGCAGCACAACGATCTTCTCCGAGGGCGGCCCTTTGACTTCCAGATGCGCAGCTCGTCCGCGGAGGCCCGCGCCGCACCCCAGCGTCCGAAGGGCGGCCTCCGCGGTGGGCATCGGCGAGAGCGGCGGCGGTGGGTGGCGCTTCCACGCCACCGCCGAGCTCCGCGTTTTCCAGTCTTTTCCCGAGCCCCTACGATAGTGGGGGGATGACAGACGTGCGGGGAGGCGGGCGAGTGGGTTCTCACCGTGCGGTGTGCCCCGCGGCCGAACGCCGTCGCCTTCCCCTCGTCCGCCGTCCTCCGAGGCGGCTCGGCAGGGAGCGCGAGAGCGAGAGGGAGAGCGAGAGAGAGAGACCAAGCGGACGCCCCGGAGCGAGAAGGGAGGATGGAGAAGGAAAGACGAATCGAAGGGGGGCACGAGTTTGGCGAAGGGAGTACCCGGCGTATTGCCGCACCGGACTTCGTCTGTTCTCAACAGTCGAGACACGGCTTCGGGGGGAGACGCCGCTCGGTCGGTCACCTTTGAGGTTACGGGCAAGAGCCCGGGACAAGGGACTACGCCGGAGGGCGACGCCGACACGGCCAGGCCGACCATGCCCCGCGCTTGACCTCCGGGTCGCTGGGGCTTGTGCCGGAGCCGCGGCGGACCC
>NW_027508204.1:87500-90000 GCF_051348905.1 Ranitomeya variabilis
CCTAACTGTGGGTGAAGTTTGCGGGGCACGAGCGGAAAGTCGAATTTTGGATGAAAATGCATTATTTTCATACTTTGAAAATTTCAGGCGTGTGTTAGACTTCCAGGCGGGGGCAGCCGCCGGAGGCGTACCGAGGACGCTTCCAGGAGCCTGGGGAAGATTTTCTGAAAGTGTCCTTGGGACTTAGAAATATTTTGAGAAATTTCCGATTTTGTGAAAAATGTCACATTTCCCCTACTTCCACCCCAGGGGGGCGTCAATATGTTGTGAGGTACCCCAGGACAGTGACCTAACTGTGGGTAAAGTTTGCGGGGCACGGGCGGAAAGTCGAATTTTGGATGAAAATGCATTATTTTCATACTTTGAAAATTTCAGGCGTGTGTCAGACTTCCAGGCGGGGGCAGCCGCCGGAGGCGTACCGAGGAGGCTTCCAGGAGCCTGGGGAAGATTTTCTGGAAGAGTCCTTGGGACTTAGAAATATTTTGAGAAAATCTCGATTTTGTGAAAAAATGTCACATTTCCCCTACTTCCACCACAGGGGGGCGTCAATATGTTGTGAGGTACCCCAGGACAGTGACCTAACTGTGGGTAAAGTTTGCGGGGCACGGGCGGAAAGTCGAATTTTGGATGAAAATGCATTATTTTCATACTTTGAAAATTTCAGGCGTGTGTCAGACTTCCAGGCGGGGGCAGCCGCCGGAGGCGTACCGAGGACGCTTCCAGGAGCCTGGGGAAGATTTTCTGAAAGTGTCCTTGGGACTTAGAAAAATTTTGAGAAATTTCCGATTTTGTGAAAAATGTCACATTTCCCCTACTTCCACCCCAGGGGGGCGTCAATATGTTGTAAAGCACCCCAGGGCAGTGACCTAAATGAGGGTGAATTTTGCGGTGCACGGGCGGAAAGTCGAATTTTTGGATGAAAATGCGTATTTTCATACTTTGAAAATTTCAGGCGTGTGTCAGACTTCCAGGCGGGGGCAGCCGCCGGAGGTGTACCGGGGACGCTTCCAGGAGCCTGGGGAAGATTTTCTGAAAGTGTCCTTGGGACTTAGAAATATTTTGAGAAAATCTCGATTTTGTGAAAAATGTCACATTTCCCCTACTTCCACCACAGGGGGGCGTCAATATGTTGTGAGGTACCCCAGGACAGTGACCTAACTGTGGGTAAAGTTTGCGGGGCACGGGCGGAAAGTCGAATTTTGGATGAAAATGCATTATTTTCATACTTTGAAAATTCCAGGCGTGTGTCAGACTTCCAGGCGGGGGCAGCCGCCGGAGGCGTACCGAGGACGCTTCCAGGAGCCTGGGGAAGATTTTCTGGAAGAGTCCTTGGGACTTGGTGCAATTTTGAGAAAATCTCGATTTTGTGAAAAAATGACCCATTTCCCCTACTTCCACCCCAGGGGGGCGTCAATATGTTGTAAAGCACCCCAGGGCAGTGACCTAAATGCGGGTAAAGTTTGCGGTGCACGGGGGGGAAAGTTGAATTTTTGGATGAAAATGCGTATTTTCATACTTTAAAAATTTCAGGCGTGTGTCAGACTTCCAGGAGGGGGCAGCCGCCGGAGGCGTACCGGGGACGCTTCCAGGAGCCTGGGGAAGATTTTCTGGAAGAGTCCTTGGGACTTAGAAAATTTTTTGAGAAAATCTCGATTTTGTGAAAAATGAAAATTTCCCCTTCTTCCACCCTAAAGGGGCGTCAATATGTTGTGAGGCACCCCAGCAAAGTGACCTAAGTGGGGGTGAAGTTTGCGGGGCACGGACGGAAAGTTGAATTTTTGGATGAAAATGCGTATTTTCATACTTTGAAAATTTCAGGCGTGTGTCAGACTTCCAGGCGGGGGCAGCCGCCGGAGGCGTACCGGGGACGCTTCCAGGAGCCTGGGGAAGATTTTCTGGAAGCGTCCTTGACACTTAGAAAAATTTTGAGAAAATCTCGATTTTGTGAAAAATGTCACATTTCCCCTACTTCCACCCCAGGGGGGCGTCAATATGTTGTAAAGCACCCAAGGGCAGTGACCTAAATGCGGGTAAAGTTTGCGGTGCACGGGGGGAAAGTTGAATTTTTGGATGAAAATGCGTATTTTCATACTTTGAAAATTTCAGGCGTGTGTTGGACTTCCAGGCGGGGGCAGCCGCCAGAGGTGTACCGGGGACGCTTCCAGGAGCCTGGGGGAGATTTTCTGGAAGAGTCCTTGACACTTAGAAAAATTTTGAGAAATTTCCGATTTTGTGTAAAAATCACCCATTTCCCCTACTTCCACCCTAAAGGGGCGTCAATATGTCGTAAGGCGCCCCTAGACAGTGACCTAAGTGGGGGTGAAGTTTGGGTCTGATGGGTGGAAAACTGAAAAAAAGCGATTTTGTGACTTTGAGAACAAACAGAGAGCTCAAAACTTTGAAAAACGTCAGACCGCTGTCAGACTTCCAGGCGGGGGAAAGCTCTGAGGTTGTACCGAGGACACTTCCATGGCCCCCGGATTGATTTTCAAGAAAGAGT
>NW_027508204.1:102500-105000 GCF_051348905.1 Ranitomeya variabilis
CGCCGGAGGCGTACCGAGGACGCTTCCAGGAGCCTGGGGAAGATTTTCTGAAAGTGTCCTTGGGACTTAGAAAAATTTTGAGAAATTTCCGATTTTGTGAAAAATGTCACATTTCCCCTACTTCCACCCCAGGGGGGCGTCAATATGTTGTAAAGCACCCCAGGGCAGTGACCTAAATGAGGGTGAATTTTGCGGTGCACGGGCGGAAAGTCGAATTTTTGGATGAAAATGCGTATTTTCATACTTTGAAAATTTCAGGCGTGTGTCAGACTTCCAGGCGGGGGCAGCCGCCGGAGGTGTACCGGGGACGCTTCCAGGAGCCTGGGGAAGATTTTCTGAAAGTGTCCTTGGGACTTAGAAATATTTTGAGAAAATCTCGATTTTGTGAAAAATGTCACATTTCCCCTACTTCCACCACAGGGGGGCGTCAATATGTTGTGAGGTACCCCAGGACAGTGACCTAACTGTGGGTAAAGTTTGCGGGGCACGGGCGGAAAGTCGAATTTTGGATGAAAATGCATTATTTTCATACTTTGAAAATTCCAGGCGTGTGTCAGACTTCCAGGCGGGGGCAGCCGCCGGAGGCGTACCGAGGACGCTTCCAGGAGCCTGGGGAAGATTTTCTGGAAGAGTCCTTGGGACTTGGTGCAATTTTGAGAAAATCTCGATTTTGTGAAAAAATGACCCATTTCCCCTACTTCCACCCCAGGGGGGCGTCAATATGTTGTAAAGCACCCCAGGGCAGTGACCTAAATGCGGGTAAAGTTTGCGGTGCACGGGGGGGAAAGTTGAATTTTTGGATGAAAATGCGTATTTTCATACTTTAAAAATTTCAGGCGTGTGTCAGACTTCCAGGAGGGGGCAGCCGCCGGAGGCGTACCGGGGACGCTTCCAGGAGCCTGGGGAAGATTTTCTGGAAGAGTCCTTGGGACTTAGAAAATTTTTTGAGAAAATCTCGATTTTGTGAAAAATGAAAATTTCCCCTTCTTCCACCCTAAAGGGGCGTCAATATGTTGTGAGGCACCCCAGCAAAGTGACCTAAGTGGGGGTGAAGTTTGCGGGGCACGGACGGAAAGTTGAATTTTTGGATGAAAATGCGTATTTTCATACTTTGAAAATTTCAGGCGTGTGTCAGACTTCCAGGCGGGGGCAGCCGCCGGAGGCGTACCGGGGACGCTTCCAGGAGCCTGGGGAAGATTTTCTGGAAGCGTCCTTGACACTTAGAAAAATTTTGAGAAAATCTCGATTTTGTGAAAAATGTCACATTTCCCCTACTTCCACCCCAGGGGGGCGTCAATATGTTGTAAAGCACCCAAGGGCAGTGACCTAAATGCGGGTAAAGTTTGCGGTGCACGGGGGGAAAGTTGAATTTTTGGATGAAAATGCGTATTTTCATACTTTGAAAATTTCAGGCGTGTGTTGGACTTCCAGGCGGGGGCAGCCGCCAGAGGTGTACCGGGGACGCTTCCAGGAGCCTGGGGGAGATTTTCTGGAAGAGTCCTTGACACTTAGAAAAATTTTGAGAAATTTCCGATTTTGTGTAAAAATCACCCATTTCCCCTACTTCCACCCTAAAGGGGCGTCAATATGTCGTAAGGCGCCCCTAGACAGTGACCTAAGTGGGGGTGAAGTTTGGGTCTGATGGGTGGAAAACTGAAAAAAAGCGATTTTGTGACTTTGAGAACAAACAGAGAGCTCAAAACTTTGAAAAACGTCAGACCGCTGTCAGACTTCCAGGCGGGGGAAAGCTCTGAGGTTGTACCGAGGACACTTCCATGGCCCCCGGATTGATTTTCAAGAAAGAGTCCTTGGGACTTTGAAATTTTCCGGCGAGCTGTTTTTGGCTTCCGGGAGCCGTAGAACTTTGGGAAATCGATTCCGCTCACCGGTTCAGGGTGTTTCGAGCTAGTCCAGGTCCCAGCTACGCCGCCTGGCCTCCAAATTTCGCAAATTCGAAAAAAAAAAAAATAGAACCGGAATGAGGAAATTTCTGGCCGCCGGATCCGCCGCACGGCTCCAGGAGGTCGGACACTTTTTGACTTTGTTCCCTTAAAGTGGGGGTCGGTGTCTCACCATGCAAATACCCAGTTTTGCACACCAGCTGCAGGATATAGGAGAGAGAGGTACCTCTCGGCCCCGACCAAAATCCGTTGTTTTCGTGGTTCCTCGACTCGGGTAGGCGGTTTGGCGAGTACCCCCCTTTTGCATGGAAGTTCGCACTCGCGCCGAGACCAGGCTTCCGCGGCTCCAGGGGGACTTTTGCCGGTTGTCCGTCCCGAGTCCGAGACGCGTTTCCTGGGTCGCCCGAGCCCGAACGGACCCTCCCCACGTGGGTTCCTGTCCTCTGAGGGCGACGGTCGTCAGAAGGGGGGCAGATCCAGAGTCCTCGTCCGCAGGAGGGCTCTGGGAGGGCGGATCGCTCCTTCTGACTTTGTCCCCTCGGAGCGGGCTCGGCGTTTCTCTGTGTCGGATGTCTCCCGCTTCCGCGCCAACGGGGAGA
>NW_027508204.1:115000-120000 GCF_051348905.1 Ranitomeya variabilis
GAATTTTTGGATGAAAATGCGTATTTTCATACTTTGAAAATTTCAGGCGTGTGTCGGACTTCCAGGCGGGGGCAGCCGCCGGAGGTGTACCGGGGACGCTTCCAGGAGCCTGGGGAAGCTTTTCTGGAAGAGTCCTTGACACTTTGAAAAATTTTGAGAAAATCTCGATTTTGTGAAAAATGTCACATTTCCCCTACTTCCACCACAGGGGGGCGTCAATATGTTGTAAAGCACCCCAGGGCAGTGACCTAAATGCGGGTAAAGTTTGCGGTGCACGGGGGGAAAGTTGAATTTTTGGATGAAAATGCGTATTTTCATACTTTGAAAATTTCAGGCGTGTGTCGGACTTCCAGGCGGGGGCAGCCGCCGGAGGTGTACCGGGGACGCTTCCAGGAGCCTGGGGAAGCTTTTCTGGAAGAGTCCTTGACACTTTGAAAAATTTTGAGAAAATCTCGATTTTGTGAAAAATGTCACATTTCCCCTACTTCCACCACAGGGGGGCGTCAATATGTTGTAAAGCACCCCAGGGCAGTGACCTAAATGCGGGTAAAGTTTGCGGTGCACGGGGGGAAAGTTGAATTTTTGGATGAAAATGCGTATTTTCATACTGTGAAATTTTCAGGCGTGTGTCAGACTTCCAGGCGGGGGCAGCCGCCGGAGGTGTACCGGGGACGCTTCCAGGAGCCTGGGGAAGATTTTCTGGAAGAGTCCTTGGGACTTAGAAAAAATTTTGAGAAAATCTCGATTTTGTGAAAAATGAAAATTTCCCCTTCTTCCACCCTAAAGGGGCGTCAATATGTTGTGAGGCACCCCAGCAAAGTGACCTAAGTGGGGGTGAAGTTTGCGGGGCACGGGCGGAAAGTTGAATTTTTGGATGAAAATGCGTATTTTCATACTTTGAAAATTTCAGGCGTGTGTCAGACTTCCAGGCGGGGGCAGCCGCCGGAGGTGTACCGGGGACGCTTCCAGGAGCCTGGGGAAGATTTTCTGGAAGCGTCCTTGACACTTAGAAAAAATTTTGAGAAAATCTCGATTTTGTGAAAAATGTCACATTTCCCCTACTTCCACCCCAGGGGGGCGTCAATATGTTGTAAGGCACCCCAAGGCAGTGACCTAACTGTGGGTGAAGTTTGCGGGGCACGAGCGGAAAGTCGAATTTTGGATGAAAATGCATTATTTTCATACTTTGAAAATTTCAGGCGTGTGTTAGACTTCCAGGCGGGGGCAGCCGCCGGAGGCGTACCGAGGACGCTTCCAGGAGCCTGGGGAAGATTTTCTGAAAGTGTCCTTGGGACTTAGAAATATTTTGAGAAATTTCCGATTTTGTGAAAAATGTCACATTTCCCCTACTTCCACCCCAGGGGGGCGTCAATATGTTGTGAGGTACCCCAGGACAGTGACCTAACTGTGGGTAAAGTTTGCGGGGCACGGGCGGAAAGTCGAATTTTGGATGAAAATGCATTATTTTCATACTTTGAAAATTTCAGGCGTGTGTCAGACTTCCAGGCGGGGGCAGCCGCCGGAGGCGTACCGAGGAGGCTTCCAGGAGCCTGGGGAAGATTTTCTGGAAGAGTCCTTGGGACTTAGAAATATTTTGAGAAAATCTCGATTTTGTGAAAAAATGTCACATTTCCCCTACTTCCACCACAGGGGGGCGTCAATATGTTGTGAGGTACCCCAGGACAGTGACCTAACTGTGGGTAAAGTTTGCGGGGCACGGGCGGAAAGTCGAATTTTGGATGAAAATGCATTATTTTCATACTTTGAAAATTTCAGGCGTGTGTCAGACTTCCAGGCGGGGGCAGCCGCCGGAGGCGTACCGAGGACGCTTCCAGGAGCCTGGGGAAGATTTTCTGAAAGTGTCCTTGGGACTTAGAAAAATTTTGAGAAATTTCCGATTTTGTGAAAAATGTCACATTTCCCCTACTTCCACCCCAGGGGGGCGTCAATATGTTGTAAAGCACCCCAGGGCAGTGACCTAAATGAGGGTGAATTTTGCGGTGCACGGGCGGAAAGTCGAATTTTTGGATGAAAATGCGTATTTTCATACTTTGAAAATTTCAGGCGTGTGTCAGACTTCCAGGCGGGGGCAGCCGCCGGAGGTGTACCGGGGACGCTTCCAGGAGCCTGGGGAAGATTTTCTGAAAGTGTCCTTGGGACTTAGAAATATTTTGAGAAAATCTCGATTTTGTGAAAAATGTCACATTTCCCCTACTTCCACCACAGGGGGGCGTCAATATGTTGTGAGGTACCCCAGGACAGTGACCTAACTGTGGGTAAAGTTTGCGGGGCACGGGCGGAAAGTCGAATTTTGGATGAAAATGCATTATTTTCATACTTTGAAAATTCCAGGCGTGTGTCAGACTTCCAGGCGGGGGCAGCCGCCGGAGGCGTACCGAGGACGCTTCCAGGAGCCTGGGGAAGATTTTCTGGAAGAGTCCTTGGGACTTGGTGCAATTTTGAGAAAATCTCGATTTTGTGAAAAAATGACCCATTTCCCCTACTTCCACCCCAGGGGGGCGTCAATATGTTGTAAAGCACCCCAGGGCAGTGACCTAAATGCGGGTAAAGTTTGCGGTGCACGGGGGGGAAAGTTGAATTTTTGGATGAAAATGCGTATTTTCATACTTTAAAAATTTCAGGCGTGTGTCAGACTTCCAGGAGGGGGCAGCCGCCGGAGGCGTACCGGGGACGCTTCCAGGAGCCTGGGGAAGATTTTCTGGAAGAGTCCTTGGGACTTAGAAAATTTTTTGAGAAAATCTCGATTTTGTGAAAAATGAAAATTTCCCCTTCTTCCACCCTAAAGGGGCGTCAATATGTTGTGAGGCACCCCAGCAAAGTGACCTAAGTGGGGGTGAAGTTTGCGGGGCACGGACGGAAAGTTGAATTTTTGGATGAAAATGCGTATTTTCATACTTTGAAAATTTCAGGCGTGTGTCAGACTTCCAGGCGGGGGCAGCCGCCGGAGGCGTACCGGGGACGCTTCCAGGAGCCTGGGGAAGATTTTCTGGAAGCGTCCTTGACACTTAGAAAAATTTTGAGAAAATCTCGATTTTGTGAAAAATGTCACATTTCCCCTACTTCCACCCCAGGGGGGCGTCAATATGTTGTAAAGCACCCAAGGGCAGTGACCTAAATGCGGGTAAAGTTTGCGGTGCACGGGGGGAAAGTTGAATTTTTGGATGAAAATGCGTATTTTCATACTTTGAAAATTTCAGGCGTGTGTTGGACTTCCAGGCGGGGGCAGCCGCCAGAGGTGTACCGGGGACGCTTCCAGGAGCCTGGGGGAGATTTTCTGGAAGAGTCCTTGACACTTAGAAAAATTTTGAGAAATTTCCGATTTTGTGTAAAAATCACCCATTTCCCCTACTTCCACCCTAAAGGGGCGTCAATATGTCGTAAGGCGCCCCTAGACAGTGACCTAAGTGGGGGTGAAGTTTGGGTCTGATGGGTGGAAAACTGAAAAAAAGCGATTTTGTGACTTTGAGAACAAACAGAGAGCTCAAAACTTTGAAAAACGTCAGACCGCTGTCAGACTTCCAGGCGGGGGAAAGCTCTGAGGTTGTACCGAGGACACTTCCATGGCCCCCGGATTGATTTTCAAGAAAGAGTCCTTGGGACTTTGAAATTTTCCGGCGAGCTGTTTTTGGCTTCCGGGAGCCGTAGAACTTTGGGAAATCGATTCCGCTCACCGGTTCAGGGTGTTTCGAGCTAGTCCAGGTCCCAGCTACGCCGCCTGGCCTCCAAATTTCGCAAATTCGAAAAAAAAAAAAATAGAACCGGAATGAGGAAATTTCTGGCCGCCGGATCCGCCGCACGGCTCCAGGAGGTCGGACACTTTTTGACTTTGTTCCCTTAAAGTGGGGGTCGGTGTCTCACCATGCAAATACCCAGTTTTGCACACCAGCTGCAGGATATAGGAGAGAGAGGTACCTCTCGGCCCCGACCAAAATCCGTTGTTTTCGTGGTTCCTCGACTCGGGTAGGCGGTTTGGCGAGTACCCCCCTTTTGCATGGAAGTTCGCACTCGCGCCGAGACCAGGCTTCCGCGGCTCCAGGGGGACTTTTGCCGGTTGTCCGTCCCGAGTCCGAGACGCGTTTCCTGGGTCGCCCGAGCCCGAACGGACCCTCCCCACGTGGGTTCCTGTCCTCTGAGGGCGACGGTCGTCAGAAGGGGGGCAGATCCAGAGTCCTCGTCCGCAGGAGGGCTCTGGGAGGGCGGATCGCTCCTTCTGACTTTGTCCCCTCGGAGCGGGCTCGGCGTTTCTCTGTGTCGGATGTCTCCCGCTTCCGCGCCAACGGGGAGACCTATGAGAGAATCGCACCGCGACCCGGCTTCCGTCTCGAGGGCGCCCGGAGCGCGCCGGACACTCGCTTCCAGGACTCCAGGGGCACGTTTCTTCCCCGTCTCCCCCGAGGGGAAGAACGGAGGCAGGGGTTCCACCCGAGCCCCTGCCCTTTCTTCCGATCGATCTGGCTCAGCGCTCCCGGGTGGGGAGGTGGTGCCGCTCGCTCGGCCCGGGCTTTGGAGCCCGCGTCGGTTTACGGCGGGCGGTCTCCTTCCTCTGTTACCCCCCCCGGGTTTCAGGCACTCGTCCTTGGGCGCGCACGCCGGCGGTCGCCCTCCCGTCTACGGACGGAGGCGGCCGAGCTGTGGGGAGTTTGACCCGAACCGTGGTACGGCAGCGGTCCGACGACCCGCACGGGCGAACGGAGGGGCGCCCACCCACCTCGGCGTGGGGGCCCGCCGTCCGAATCGCTCCCCGCGCGGGGCAGCACAACGATCTTCTCCGAGGGCGGCCCTTTGACTTCCAGATGCGCAGCTCGTCCGCGGAGGCCCGCGCCGCACCCCAGCGTCCGAAGGGCGGCCTCCGCGGTGGGCATCGGCGAGAGCGGCGGCGGTGGGTGGCGCTTCCACGCCACCGCCGAGCTCCGCGTTTTCCAGTCTTTTCCCGAGCCCCTACGATAGTGGGGGGATGACAGACGTGCGGGGAGGCGGGC
>NW_027508204.1:130000-135000 GCF_051348905.1 Ranitomeya variabilis
ATTTTCTGGAAGAGTCCTTGGGACTTAGAAAAAATTTTGAGAAAATCTCGATTTTGTGAAAAATGAAAATTTCCCCTTCTTCCACCCTAAAGGGGCGTCAATATGTTGTGAGGCACCCCAGCAAAGTGACCTAAGTGGGGGTGAAGTTTGCGGGGCACGGGCGGAAAGTTGAATTTTTGGATGAAAATGCGTATTTTCATACTTTGAAAATTTCAGGCGTGTGTCAGACTTCCAGGCGGGGGCAGCCGCCGGAGGTGTACCGGGGACGCTTCCAGGAGCCTGGGGAAGATTTTCTGGAAGCGTCCTTGACACTTAGAAAAAATTTTGAGAAAATCTCGATTTTGTGAAAAATGTCACATTTCCCCTACTTCCACCCCAGGGGGGCGTCAATATGTTGTAAGGCACCCCAAGGCAGTGACCTAACTGTGGGTGAAGTTTGCGGGGCACGAGCGGAAAGTCGAATTTTGGATGAAAATGCATTATTTTCATACTTTGAAAATTTCAGGCGTGTGTTAGACTTCCAGGCGGGGGCAGCCGCCGGAGGCGTACCGAGGACGCTTCCAGGAGCCTGGGGAAGATTTTCTGAAAGTGTCCTTGGGACTTAGAAATATTTTGAGAAATTTCCGATTTTGTGAAAAATGTCACATTTCCCCTACTTCCACCCCAGGGGGGCGTCAATATGTTGTGAGGTACCCCAGGACAGTGACCTAACTGTGGGTAAAGTTTGCGGGGCACGGGCGGAAAGTCGAATTTTGGATGAAAATGCATTATTTTCATACTTTGAAAATTTCAGGCGTGTGTCAGACTTCCAGGCGGGGGCAGCCGCCGGAGGCGTACCGAGGAGGCTTCCAGGAGCCTGGGGAAGATTTTCTGGAAGAGTCCTTGGGACTTAGAAATATTTTGAGAAAATCTCGATTTTGTGAAAAAATGTCACATTTCCCCTACTTCCACCACAGGGGGGCGTCAATATGTTGTGAGGTACCCCAGGACAGTGACCTAACTGTGGGTAAAGTTTGCGGGGCACGGGCGGAAAGTCGAATTTTGGATGAAAATGCATTATTTTCATACTTTGAAAATTTCAGGCGTGTGTCAGACTTCCAGGCGGGGGCAGCCGCCGGAGGCGTACCGAGGACGCTTCCAGGAGCCTGGGGAAGATTTTCTGAAAGTGTCCTTGGGACTTAGAAAAATTTTGAGAAATTTCCGATTTTGTGAAAAATGTCACATTTCCCCTACTTCCACCCCAGGGGGGCGTCAATATGTTGTAAAGCACCCCAGGGCAGTGACCTAAATGAGGGTGAATTTTGCGGTGCACGGGCGGAAAGTCGAATTTTTGGATGAAAATGCGTATTTTCATACTTTGAAAATTTCAGGCGTGTGTCAGACTTCCAGGCGGGGGCAGCCGCCGGAGGTGTACCGGGGACGCTTCCAGGAGCCTGGGGAAGATTTTCTGAAAGTGTCCTTGGGACTTAGAAATATTTTGAGAAAATCTCGATTTTGTGAAAAATGTCACATTTCCCCTACTTCCACCACAGGGGGGCGTCAATATGTTGTGAGGTACCCCAGGACAGTGACCTAACTGTGGGTAAAGTTTGCGGGGCACGGGCGGAAAGTCGAATTTTGGATGAAAATGCATTATTTTCATACTTTGAAAATTCCAGGCGTGTGTCAGACTTCCAGGCGGGGGCAGCCGCCGGAGGCGTACCGAGGACGCTTCCAGGAGCCTGGGGAAGATTTTCTGGAAGAGTCCTTGGGACTTGGTGCAATTTTGAGAAAATCTCGATTTTGTGAAAAAATGACCCATTTCCCCTACTTCCACCCCAGGGGGGCGTCAATATGTTGTAAAGCACCCCAGGGCAGTGACCTAAATGCGGGTAAAGTTTGCGGTGCACGGGGGGGAAAGTTGAATTTTTGGATGAAAATGCGTATTTTCATACTTTAAAAATTTCAGGCGTGTGTCAGACTTCCAGGAGGGGGCAGCCGCCGGAGGCGTACCGGGGACGCTTCCAGGAGCCTGGGGAAGATTTTCTGGAAGAGTCCTTGGGACTTAGAAAATTTTTTGAGAAAATCTCGATTTTGTGAAAAATGAAAATTTCCCCTTCTTCCACCCTAAAGGGGCGTCAATATGTTGTGAGGCACCCCAGCAAAGTGACCTAAGTGGGGGTGAAGTTTGCGGGGCACGGACGGAAAGTTGAATTTTTGGATGAAAATGCGTATTTTCATACTTTGAAAATTTCAGGCGTGTGTCAGACTTCCAGGCGGGGGCAGCCGCCGGAGGCGTACCGGGGACGCTTCCAGGAGCCTGGGGAAGATTTTCTGGAAGCGTCCTTGACACTTAGAAAAATTTTGAGAAAATCTCGATTTTGTGAAAAATGTCACATTTCCCCTACTTCCACCCCAGGGGGGCGTCAATATGTTGTAAAGCACCCAAGGGCAGTGACCTAAATGCGGGTAAAGTTTGCGGTGCACGGGGGGAAAGTTGAATTTTTGGATGAAAATGCGTATTTTCATACTTTGAAAATTTCAGGCGTGTGTTGGACTTCCAGGCGGGGGCAGCCGCCAGAGGTGTACCGGGGACGCTTCCAGGAGCCTGGGGGAGATTTTCTGGAAGAGTCCTTGACACTTAGAAAAATTTTGAGAAATTTCCGATTTTGTGTAAAAATCACCCATTTCCCCTACTTCCACCCTAAAGGGGCGTCAATATGTCGTAAGGCGCCCCTAGACAGTGACCTAAGTGGGGGTGAAGTTTGGGTCTGATGGGTGGAAAACTGAAAAAAAGCGATTTTGTGACTTTGAGAACAAACAGAGAGCTCAAAACTTTGAAAAACGTCAGACCGCTGTCAGACTTCCAGGCGGGGGAAAGCTCTGAGGTTGTACCGAGGACACTTCCATGGCCCCCGGATTGATTTTCAAGAAAGAGTCCTTGGGACTTTGAAATTTTCCGGCGAGCTGTTTTTGGCTTCCGGGAGCCGTAGAACTTTGGGAAATCGATTCCGCTCACCGGTTCAGGGTGTTTCGAGCTAGTCCAGGTCCCAGCTACGCCGCCTGGCCTCCAAATTTCGCAAATTCGAAAAAAAAAAAAATAGAACCGGAATGAGGAAATTTCTGGCCGCCGGATCCGCCGCACGGCTCCAGGAGGTCGGACACTTTTTGACTTTGTTCCCTTAAAGTGGGGGTCGGTGTCTCACCATGCAAATACCCAGTTTTGCACACCAGCTGCAGGATATAGGAGAGAGAGGTACCTCTCGGCCCCGACCAAAATCCGTTGTTTTCGTGGTTCCTCGACTCGGGTAGGCGGTTTGGCGAGTACCCCCCTTTTGCATGGAAGTTCGCACTCGCGCCGAGACCAGGCTTCCGCGGCTCCAGGGGGACTTTTGCCGGTTGTCCGTCCCGAGTCCGAGACGCGTTTCCTGGGTCGCCCGAGCCCGAACGGACCCTCCCCACGTGGGTTCCTGTCCTCTGAGGGCGACGGTCGTCAGAAGGGGGGCAGATCCAGAGTCCTCGTCCGCAGGAGGGCTCTGGGAGGGCGGATCGCTCCTTCTGACTTTGTCCCCTCGGAGCGGGCTCGGCGTTTCTCTGTGTCGGATGTCTCCCGCTTCCGCGCCAACGGGGAGACCTATGAGAGAATCGCACCGCGACCCGGCTTCCGTCTCGAGGGCGCCCGGAGCGCGCCGGACACTCGCTTCCAGGACTCCAGGGGCACGTTTCTTCCCCGTCTCCCCCGAGGGGAAGAACGGAGGCAGGGGTTCCACCCGAGCCCCTGCCCTTTCTTCCGATCGATCTGGCTCAGCGCTCCCGGGTGGGGAGGTGGTGCCGCTCGCTCGGCCCGGGCTTTGGAGCCCGCGTCGGTTTACGGCGGGCGGTCTCCTTCCTCTGTTACCCCCCCCGGGTTTCAGGCACTCGTCCTTGGGCGCGCACGCCGGCGGTCGCCCTCCCGTCTACGGACGGAGGCGGCCGAGCTGTGGGGAGTTTGACCCGAACCGTGGTACGGCAGCGGTCCGACGACCCGCACGGGCGAACGGAGGGGCGCCCACCCACCTCGGCGTGGGGGCCCGCCGTCCGAATCGCTCCCCGCGCGGGGCAGCACAACGATCTTCTCCGAGGGCGGCCCTTTGACTTCCAGATGCGCAGCTCGTCCGCGGAGGCCCGCGCCGCACCCCAGCGTCCGAAGGGCGGCCTCCGCGGTGGGCATCGGCGAGAGCGGCGGCGGTGGGTGGCGCTTCCACGCCACCGCCGAGCTCCGCGTTTTCCAGTCTTTTCCCGAGCCCCTACGATAGTGGGGGGATGACAGACGTGCGGGGAGGCGGGCGAGTGGGTTCTCACCGTGCGGTGTGCCCCGCGGCCGAACGCCGTCGCCTTCCCCTCGTCCGCCGTCCTCCGAGGCGGCTCGGCAGGGAGCGCGAGAGCGAGAGGGAGAGCGAGAGAGAGAGACCAAGCGGACGCCCCGGAGCGAGAAGGGAGGATGGAGAAGGAAAGACGAATCGAAGGGGGGCACGAGTTTGGCGAAGGGAGTACCCGGCGTATTGCCGCACCGGACTTCGTCTGTTCTCAACAGTCGAGACACGGCTTCGGGGGGAGACGCCGCTCGGTCGGTCACCTTTGAGGTTACGGGCAAGAGCCCGGGACAAGGGACTACGCCGGAGGGCGACGCCGACACGGCCAGGCCGACCATGCCCCGCGCTTGACCTCCGGGTCGCTGGGGCTTGTGCCGGAGCCGCGGCGGACCCCGACGGCCAGCCCCCCTCTCCCACTCCTCGCGCCCGTCCGCCGGTGGGTCGAGGACCCCCCGCGGTGGAGGCAGGTCTAAGCCAGACGGCGGCGCCGCACAGGCCCCCCACGCCCTGGCCCCTCTCCCCAGCAGCGACTCAGTGCGTCGCCCCGGGAGCGGTGGGTCACGAGGCAGGGCGGCCGTGGCGTCCTCCGGAGGCCAGTCACCTCGACCTTCCCGCGCAAGGGGTGGTCTTTCGCGACAGATGCCCTCCGTTCGGGAGGCCGGGTCTAAG
>NW_027508204.1:145000-147500 GCF_051348905.1 Ranitomeya variabilis
CCAGGACAGTGACCTAACTGTGGGTAAAGTTTGCGGGGCACGGGCGGAAAGTCGAATTTTGGATGAAAATGCATTATTTTCATACTTTGAAAATTTCAGGCGTGTGTCAGACTTCCAGGCGGGGGCAGCCGCCGGAGGCGTACCGAGGAGGCTTCCAGGAGCCTGGGGAAGATTTTCTGGAAGAGTCCTTGGGACTTAGAAATATTTTGAGAAAATCTCGATTTTGTGAAAAAATGTCACATTTCCCCTACTTCCACCACAGGGGGGCGTCAATATGTTGTGAGGTACCCCAGGACAGTGACCTAACTGTGGGTAAAGTTTGCGGGGCACGGGCGGAAAGTCGAATTTTGGATGAAAATGCATTATTTTCATACTTTGAAAATTTCAGGCGTGTGTCAGACTTCCAGGCGGGGGCAGCCGCCGGAGGCGTACCGAGGACGCTTCCAGGAGCCTGGGGAAGATTTTCTGAAAGTGTCCTTGGGACTTAGAAAAATTTTGAGAAATTTCCGATTTTGTGAAAAATGTCACATTTCCCCTACTTCCACCCCAGGGGGGCGTCAATATGTTGTAAAGCACCCCAGGGCAGTGACCTAAATGAGGGTGAATTTTGCGGTGCACGGGCGGAAAGTCGAATTTTTGGATGAAAATGCGTATTTTCATACTTTGAAAATTTCAGGCGTGTGTCAGACTTCCAGGCGGGGGCAGCCGCCGGAGGTGTACCGGGGACGCTTCCAGGAGCCTGGGGAAGATTTTCTGAAAGTGTCCTTGGGACTTAGAAATATTTTGAGAAAATCTCGATTTTGTGAAAAATGTCACATTTCCCCTACTTCCACCACAGGGGGGCGTCAATATGTTGTGAGGTACCCCAGGACAGTGACCTAACTGTGGGTAAAGTTTGCGGGGCACGGGCGGAAAGTCGAATTTTGGATGAAAATGCATTATTTTCATACTTTGAAAATTCCAGGCGTGTGTCAGACTTCCAGGCGGGGGCAGCCGCCGGAGGCGTACCGAGGACGCTTCCAGGAGCCTGGGGAAGATTTTCTGGAAGAGTCCTTGGGACTTGGTGCAATTTTGAGAAAATCTCGATTTTGTGAAAAAATGACCCATTTCCCCTACTTCCACCCCAGGGGGGCGTCAATATGTTGTAAAGCACCCCAGGGCAGTGACCTAAATGCGGGTAAAGTTTGCGGTGCACGGGGGGGAAAGTTGAATTTTTGGATGAAAATGCGTATTTTCATACTTTAAAAATTTCAGGCGTGTGTCAGACTTCCAGGAGGGGGCAGCCGCCGGAGGCGTACCGGGGACGCTTCCAGGAGCCTGGGGAAGATTTTCTGGAAGAGTCCTTGGGACTTAGAAAATTTTTTGAGAAAATCTCGATTTTGTGAAAAATGAAAATTTCCCCTTCTTCCACCCTAAAGGGGCGTCAATATGTTGTGAGGCACCCCAGCAAAGTGACCTAAGTGGGGGTGAAGTTTGCGGGGCACGGACGGAAAGTTGAATTTTTGGATGAAAATGCGTATTTTCATACTTTGAAAATTTCAGGCGTGTGTCAGACTTCCAGGCGGGGGCAGCCGCCGGAGGCGTACCGGGGACGCTTCCAGGAGCCTGGGGAAGATTTTCTGGAAGCGTCCTTGACACTTAGAAAAATTTTGAGAAAATCTCGATTTTGTGAAAAATGTCACATTTCCCCTACTTCCACCCCAGGGGGGCGTCAATATGTTGTAAAGCACCCAAGGGCAGTGACCTAAATGCGGGTAAAGTTTGCGGTGCACGGGGGGAAAGTTGAATTTTTGGATGAAAATGCGTATTTTCATACTTTGAAAATTTCAGGCGTGTGTTGGACTTCCAGGCGGGGGCAGCCGCCAGAGGTGTACCGGGGACGCTTCCAGGAGCCTGGGGGAGATTTTCTGGAAGAGTCCTTGACACTTAGAAAAATTTTGAGAAATTTCCGATTTTGTGTAAAAATCACCCATTTCCCCTACTTCCACCCTAAAGGGGCGTCAATATGTCGTAAGGCGCCCCTAGACAGTGACCTAAGTGGGGGTGAAGTTTGGGTCTGATGGGTGGAAAACTGAAAAAAAGCGATTTTGTGACTTTGAGAACAAACAGAGAGCTCAAAACTTTGAAAAACGTCAGACCGCTGTCAGACTTCCAGGCGGGGGAAAGCTCTGAGGTTGTACCGAGGACACTTCCATGGCCCCCGGATTGATTTTCAAGAAAGAGTCCTTGGGACTTTGAAATTTTCCGGCGAGCTGTTTTTGGCTTCCGGGAGCCGTAGAACTTTGGGAAATCGATTCCGCTCACCGGTTCAGGGTGTTTCGAGCTAGTCCAGGTCCCAGCTACGCCGCCTGGCCTCCAAATTTCGCAAATTCGAAAAAAAAAAAAATAGAACCGGAATGAGGAAATTTCTGGCCGCCGGATCCGCCGCACGGCTCCAGGAGGTCGGACACTTTTTGACTTTGTTCCCTTAAAGTGGGGGTCGGTGTCTCACCATGCAAAT
>NW_027508204.1:157500-247500 GCF_051348905.1 Ranitomeya variabilis
GGAACTTTTTGCGCCGTACCTACGACCGCAGAGCGGTGACCCCCTGGAGTTTTGGCATTTTTTTCCTCATAGACATGCATTGGAAGCGATTTGATAGGGGGGTCTCTGTTTCGGGCCAATATCTCTGGAATCCCAAGTCTCAGCCGGTCGAGGGGGGTCTTATCATTTGCAGGAGAGTCTGTGCTCTCACCACCTGAAATATCTAGTGCCTATGTCAGTCAACCACGGAGATATAAGCGTTTATCTCCCTATGAGGACTCCCATTCATTTGGGACTTTGAAATATTTTTTCCACTTGCAGAGTCCATTCCGGGTAAGAAAGCCTATAACTCGGGTTTCTTACCCAGATTGGACCCTGTCATTTTCATTGAAGGGGGAGCTCACGGTCCCAGCCTCGTTTCTCCGGAACCACAAGTCGCAGCGACGCGCTTTTGATGTCTTTTTAAAGGGCAGACCCTGGGCTTTCTTCCACAGCAGGAACTTTTTGTGCCGTACCTACGACCGCAGAGCGGTGACCCCCAGAGTTTTGGCATTTTTTTCCTCATAGACATGCATTGGAAGCGATTTGATAGGGTGGTCTCTGTTTCGGGCCAATATCTCTGGAATCCCAAGTCTCAGCCGGTCGAGGGGGGTCTTATCATTTGCAGGAGAGTCTGTGCTCTCACCACCTGAAATATCTAGTGCCTATGTCAGTCAACCACGGAGATATAAGCGTTTATCTCCCTATGAGGACTCCCATTCGTTTGGGACTTTGAAATATTTTTTTCACTTGCAGAGTCCATTCCGGGTAAGAAAGCCTATAACTCGGGTTTCTTACCCAGATTGGACCCTGTCATTTTCATTGAAGGGGGAGCTCACGGTCCCGGCCTCGTTTCTCCGGAACCACAAGTCGCAGCGATGCGCTTTTGGTGTCTTTTTAAAGGGCAGACCCTGGGCTTTCTTCCACAGCAGGAACTTTTTGCGCCGTACCTACGACCGCAGAGCGGTGACCCCCGGAGTTTTGGCATTTTTTTCCTCATAGACATGCATTGGAAGCGATTTGATAGGGGGGTCTCTGTTTCGGGCCAATATCTCTGGAATCCCAAGTCTCAGCCGGTCGAGGGGGGTCTTATCATTTGCAGGAGAGTCTGTGCTCTCACCACCTGAAATATCTAGTGCCTATGTCAGTCAACCACGGAGATATAAGCGTTTATCTCCCTATGAGGACTCCCATTCATTTGGGACTTTGAAATATTTTTTCCACTTGCAGAGTCCAATCCGGGTAAGAAAGCCTATAACTCGGGTTTCTTACCCAGATTGGACCCTGTCATTTTCATTGAAGGGGGAGCTCACGGTCCCGGCCTCGTTTCTCCGGAACCACAAGTCGCAGCGATGCGCTTTTGGTGTCTTTTTAAAGGGCAGACCCTGGGCTTTCTTCCACAGCAGGAACTTTTAGCGCCGTACCTACGACCGCAGAGCGGTGACCCCCGGAGTTTTGGCATTTTTTTCCTCATAGACATGCATTGGAAGCGATTTGATAGGGGGGTCTCTGTTTCTGGCCAATATCTCTGGAATCCCAAGTCTCAGCCGGTCGAGGGGGGTCTTATCATTTGCAGGAGAGTCTGTGCTCTCACCACCTGAAATATCTAGTGCCTATGTCAGTCAACCACGGAGATATAAGCGTTTATCTCCCTATGAGGACTCCCATTCATTTGGGACTTTGAAATATTTTTTCCACTTGCAGAGTCCAATCCGGGTAAGAAAGCCTATAACTCGGGTTTCTTACCCAGATTGGACCCTGTCATTTTCATTGAAGGGGGAGCTCACGGTCCCGGCCTCATTTCTCCGGAACCACAAGTCGCAGCGATGCGCTTTTGGTGTCTTTTTAAAGGGCAGACCCTGGGCTTTCTTCCACAGCAGGAACTTTTTGCGCCGTACCTACGACCGCAGAGCGGTGACCCCCGGAGTTTTGGCATTTTTTTCCTCATAGACATGCATTGGAAGCGATTTGATAGGGGGGTCTCTGTTTCGGGCCAATATCTCTGGAATCCCAAGTCTCAGCCGGTCGAGGGGGGTCTTATCATTTGCAGGAGAGTCTGTGCTCTCACCACCTGAAATATCTAGTGCCTATGTCAGTCAACCACGGAGATATAAGCGTTTATCTCCCTATGAGGACTCCCATTCATTTGGGACTTTGAAATATTTTTTCCACTTGCAGAGTCCATTCCGGGTAAGAAAGCCTATAACTCGGGTTTCTTACCCAGATTGGACCCTGTCATTTTCATTGAAGGGGGAGCTCGCGGTCCCAGCCTCGTTTCTCCGGAACCACAAGTCGCAGCGACGCGCTTTTGGTGTCTTTTTAAAGGGCAGACCCTGGGCTTTCTTCCACAGCAGGAACTTTTTGCGCCGTACCTACGACCGCAGAGCGGTGACCCCCTGGAGTTTTGGCATTTTTTTCCTCATAGACATGCATTGGATGCGATTTGATAGGGGGGTCTCTGTTTCGGGCCAATATCTCTGGAATCCCAAGTCTCAGCCGGTCGAGGGGGGTCTTATCATTTGCAGGAGAGTCTGTGCTCTCACCACCTGAAATATCTAGTGCCTATGTCAGTCAACCACGGAGATATAAGCGTTTATCTCCCTATGAGGACTCCCATTCATTTGGGACTTTGAAATATTTTTTCCACTTGCAGAGTCCATTCCGGGTAAGAAAGCCTATAACTCGGGTTTCTTACCCAGATTGGACCCTGTCATTTTCATTGAAGGGGGAGCTCGCGGTCCCAGCCTCGTTTCTCCGGAACCACAAGTCGCAGCGATGCGCTTTTGGTGTCTTTTTAAAGGGCAGACCCTGGGCTTTCTTCCACAGCAGGAACTTTTTGCGCCGTACCTACGACCGCAGAGCGGTGACCCCCTGGAGTTTTGGCATTTTTTTCCTCATAGACATGCATTGGAAGCGATTTGATAGGGGGGTCTCTGTTTCGGGCCAATATCTCTGGAATCCCAAGTCTCAGCCGGTCGAGGGGGGTCTTATCATTTGCAGGAGAGTCTGTGCTCTCACCACCTGAAATATCTAGTGCCTATGTCAGTCAACCACGGAGATATAAGCGTTTATCTCCCTATGAGGACTCCCATTCATTTGGGACTTTTAAATATTTTTTTCACTTGCAGACTCCATTCCGGGTAAGAAAGCCTATAACTCGGGTTTCTTACCCAGATTGGACCCTGTCATTTTCATTGAAGGGGGAGCTCACGGTCCCAGCCTCGTTTCTCCGGAACCACAAGTCGCAGCGACGCGCTTTTGGTGTCTTTTTAAAGGGCAGACCCTGGGCTTTCTTCCACAGCAGGAACTTTTTGTGCCGTACCTACGACCGCAGAGCGGTGACCCCCAGAGTTTTGGCATTTTTTTCCTCATAGACATGCATTGGAAGCGATTTGATAGGGGGGTCTCTGTTTCGGGCCAATATCTCTGGAATCCCAAGTCTCAGCCGGTCGAGGGGGGTCTTATCATTTGCAGGAGAGTCTGTGCTCTCACCACCTGAAATATCTAGTGCCTATGTCAGTCAACCACGGAGATATAAGCGTTTATCTCCCTATGAGGACTCCCATTCATTTGGGACTTTGAAATATTTTTTTCACTTGCAGAGTCCAATCCGGGTAAGAAAGCCTATAACTCGGGTTTCTTACCCAGATTGGACCCTGTCATTTTCATTGAAGGGGGAGCTCACGGTCCCGGCCTCGTTTCTCCGGAACCACAAGTCGCAGCGATGCGCTTTTGGTGTCTTTTTAAAGGGCAGACCCTGGGCTTTCTTCCACAGCAGGAACTTTTTGCGCCGTACCTACGACCGCAGAGCGGTGACCCCCGGAGTTTTGGCATTTTTTTCCTCATAGACATGCATTGGAAGCGATTTGATAGGGGGGTCTCTGTTTCGGGCCAATATCTCTGGAATCCCAAGTCTCAGCCGGTCGAGGGGGGTCTTATCATTTGCAGGAGAGTCTGTGCTCTCACCACCTGAAATATCTAGTGCCTATGTCAGTCAACCACGGAGATATAAGCGTTTATCTCCCTATGAGGACTCCCATTCATTTGGGACTTTGAAATATTTTTTCCACTTGCAGAGTCCATTCCGGGTAAGAAAGCCTATAACTCGGGTTTCTTACCCAGATTGGACCCTGTCATTTTCATTGAAGGGGGAGCTCGCGGTCCCAGCCTCGTTTCTCCGGAACCACAAGTCGCAGCGACGCGCTTTTGGTGTCTTTTTAAAGGGCAGACCCTGGGCTTTCTTCCACAGCAGGAACTTTTTGCGCCGTACCTACGACCGCAGAGCGGTGACCCCCTGGAGTTTTGGCATTTTTTTCCTCATAGACATGCATTGGAAGCGATTTGATAGGGGGGTCTCTGTTTCGGGCCAATATCTCTGGAATCCCAAGTCTCAGCCGGTCGAGGGGGGTCTTATCATTTGCAGGAGAGTCTGTGCTCTCACCACCTGAAATATCTAGTGCCTATGTCAGTCAACCACGGAGATATAAGCGTTTATCTCCCTATGAGGACTCCCATTCATTTGGGACTTTGAAATATTTTTTTCACTTGCAGAGTCCATTCCGGGTAAGAAAGCCTATAACTCGGGTTTCTTACCCAGATTGGACACTGTCATTTTCATTGAAGGGGGAGCTCACGGTCCCAGCCTCGTTTCTCCGGAACCACAAGTCGCAGCGACGCGCTTTTGGTGTCTTTTTAAAGGGCAGACCCTGGGCTTTCTTCCACAGCAGGAACTTTTTGCGCCGTACCTACGACCGCAGAGCGGTGACCCCCGGAGTTTTGGCATTTTTTTCCTCATAGACATGCATTGGAAGCGATTTGATAGGGGGGTCTCTGTTTCGGGTCAATATCTCTGGAATCCCAAGTCTCAGCCGGTCGAGGGGGGTCTTATCATTTGCAGGAGAGTCTGTGCTCTCACCACCTGAAATATCTAGTGCCTATGTCAGTCAACCACGGAGATATAAGCGTTTATCTCCCTATGAGGACTCCCATTCATTTGGGAGTTTGAAATATTTTTTTCACTTGCAGAGTCCGTTCCGGGTAAGAAAGCCTATAACTCGGGTTTCTTACCCAGATCGGACCCTGTCATTTTCATTGAAGGGGGATCTCACGGTCCCGGCCTCGTTTCTCCGGAACCACACGTGTGCTATTTATATGGGCATTGGAAGGCATTCTCCAGCACTACGTGTGCTATTTATATGAGCAGTGGACAGCATTCTCCAGCACCATGTGTACTATTGGTGTGGGCACTGGATGGCATTCTCCAGCACTATGTGTTCTTTTTGGTGTGGGCACTGGATGGCATTCTCCAGCACTATGTGTTCTTTTTGATGTGGGCACTGGATGGCATTCTCTAGAACTATGTGTGCTATTTATATGGGCATTGGAAGGCATTCTCCAGCACTATGTGTACTGTTGGTGTGGGCACTGGAAGGCATTCTCCAGCACCATGTGTACTATTGGTCTGGGCACTGGATGGCATTCTCCAGCACTATGTGTACTATTGGTGTGGGCACTGGATGTCACATATGTCCCGTTAACACTAAAGAGGAACAGTTTGAGAAAGCTCCATTCATTTTTCCCATAGGGACCACATATGGTCCGGATTTCCCCACATGTTTCTGGGCACTCTGACGCTAACACGGTAAGGTTTTCAATGTTTTTTTCCGTTAAATCATCCTGCAGGATGTGTGTAGGTACTCTTCTACCTAACTGTGGGTTGCAGCGAGCGCCTGCGCAATTGCGTGGGTTCTCCGCAACCTCCTTATGAGCATGTGTTCCATGGCCTTGCGTTGATTCATGCGCCTTTTCTCTCTACAGCATGTTTTAAAGCTTATTAGAGGGTTTTGGGTGCAAAAGCATACATTTTCGTGTTTTTCGTGGTGCCAAAATACGATTCGCCGAGTTGGATAACGGACAGCTCTATGTGACTGTCCGCTGCCAATTAAAGAGTTGCTTTACGGTGTAAAAAACGTAAACTTTTATGTATTTAACGTATGTAAGGTTAAGTAGGTCACATATATATAAAGTATGTCCCGTTAACACTAAAGAGGAACAGTTTGAGAAAGCTCCATTCATTTTTCCCATAGGGACCACATATGGTCCGGATTTCCCCACATGTTTCTGGGCACTCCGACGCTAACACGGTAAGGTTTTCAATGTTTTTTTTCCGTTAAGTCATCCTGTAGGATGTGTGTAGGTACTCTTCTACCTAACTGTGGGTTGCAGCGGGCGCCTGCGCAATTGCGTGGGTTCTCCGCAACCTCCTTATGAGCATGTTTTCCATGGCCTTGCGTTGGCTCATGCGCCTTTTCTCTCTACAGCCTGTTTTAAAGCTTATTAGAGGGTTTCAGGTGCAAAAGCATACATTTTCGTGTTTTTCATGGCGCCAAAATACGCTTCGCTGACTTGGATAACAGACAGCTCTATGTGACTGTCCGCTGCCCATTAAAGAGTTGCTTTACGGTGTAAAAAAACATAAACTTGTATGTATGTAATGTATGTAAGGTTAAGTAGGTCACATATATATAAAGTATGTCCCGTTAACACTAAAGAGGAACAGTTTGAGAAAGCTCCATTCATTTTTCCCATAGGGACCACATATGGTCTGGATTTCCCCACATGTTTATAGACACTCCTACGCTAACACGATAAGGTTTTCAATGTTTTTTTCCGTTAAGTCATCCTGTAGGATGTGTGTAGGTACTCTTCTACCTAACTGTGGGTTGCAGCGAGCGCCTGCACAATTGCGTGGGTTCTCCGCAACCTCCTTATGAGCATGTTTTCCATGGCCTTAAATAAACTAAATATGTCCCCTTAGCCAGGTAGTAGAGAAACATTGAAGAGTATGGCATTCTCCAGCACTATGTGTACTATTGGTGTGGGCACTGGATGGCATTGTCCAGCACAATGTGTGCTATTTATATGAGCAGCAGGCGGCATTCTCCAGCACCATGTGTACTGTTGGTGTGGGCACTGGATGGCATTCTCCAGCACTACGTGTGCCACTTATATGGGCATTGCATGGCATTTTCCAGCACTATGTGTACTGTTGGTGTGGGCACTGGATGGCATTCTCCAGCACTACATGTGCCACTTACTGTATATGGGCATTGGATGACATTTTCCAGCACTATGTGTACTATTGGTATGGGCACTGGATGGCATTCTCCAGCACCATGTGTACTATTGGTGTGGGCACAGGATGGCATTCTCCAGCACTACGTGTGCCACTTATATGGGCGTTGGACGGTATTTTCCAGCACTATGTGTACTATTGGTGTGGGCACTGGATGGCATTCTCCAGCACCATGTGTACTATTGGTGTTTGGCACTGGATGGCATTCTCCAGCACTATGTGTACTGTTGGTGCGGGAACTGGATGGCATTCTCCAGCACCAGGGGTGACTGCAGAAGCGGCTAACGAGCATGATAAAGGCGTCCGTTTGCCGGTTGTGGAGAAACATGGCCGACCCCGGCATTCTCCAGCACCATGTGTACTATTGGTGTTTGGCACTGGATGGCATTCTCCAGCACTACGTGTGCCACTTATATGGGCATTGGATGGCATTCTCCAGCACCATGTGTACTATTGGTGTGGGCACTGGATGGAGTCCTTGACACTTAGAAAAAATTTTGAGAAAATCCTGATTTTGTGAAAAATCTCACATTTCCCCTACTTCCACCCCAGGGGGGCGTCAATATGTTGTAAAGTACCCCAGGACAGTGACCTAAATGTGGGTGAAGTTTGCGGTGCACGGGGGAAAAGTTGAATTTTGGATGAAAATCCATATTTTCATACTTTAAAAATTTCAGGCGTGTGTCAGACTTCCAGGCGGGGGCAGCCGCCAGAGGTGTACCGGGGACGCTTCCAGGAGCCTGGGGAAGATTTTCTGGAAGAGTCCTTGACACTTAGAAAAATTTTGAGAAATTTCCGATTTTGTGAAAAATGTCACATTTCCCCTACTTCCACCCCAGGGGGGCGTCAATATGTTGTAAAGCATCCCAGGGCAGTGACCTAAATGTGGGTAAAGTTTGCAGTGCACGGGGGGAAAGTTGAATTTTTGGATGAAAATCCATATTTTCATACTTTGAAAATTTCAGGCGTGTGTCAGACTTCCAGGCGGGGGCAGCCGCCGGAGGTGTACCGGGGACGCTTCCAGGAGCCTGGGGAAGATTTTCTGGAAGAGTCCTTGACACTTAGAAAAATTTTGAGAAATTTCCGATTTTGTGAAAAATGTCACATTTCCCCTACTTCCACCCTAAAGGGGCGTCAATATGTTGTAAAGCACCCCAGGGCAGTGACCTAAATGTGGGTAAAGTTTGCGGTGCACGGGCGGAAAGTTGAATTTTTGGATGAAAATGCGTATTTTCATACTTTGAAAATTTCAGGCATGTGTCAGACTTCCAGGCGGGGGCAGCCGCCAGAGGTGTACCGGGGACGCTTCCAGGGGCCTGGGGAAGATTTTCTGGAAGAGTCCTTGACACTTAGAAAAATTTTGAGAAATTTCCGATTTTGTGAAAAATGTCACATTTCCCCTACTTCCACCCTAAAGGGGCGTCAATATGTTGTAAAGCACCCCAAGGCAGTGACCTAAATGTGGGTAAAGTTTGCGGTGCACGGGCGGAAAGTTGAATTTTTGGATGAAAATGCGTATTTTCATACTTTGAAAATTTCAGGCATGTGTCAGACTTCCAGGCGGGGGCAGCCGCCAGAGGTGTACCGGGGACGCTTCCAGGGGCCTGGGGAAGATTTTCTGGAAGAGTCCTTGACACTTAGAAAAATTTTGAGAAATTTCCGATTTTGTGAAAAATGTCACATTTCCCCTACTTCCACCCTAAAGGGGCGTCAATATGTTGTAAAGCACCCCAAGGCAGTGACCTAAATGTGGGTAAAGTTTGCGGTGCACGGGCGGAAAGTTGAATTTTTGGATGAAAATGCGTATTTTCATACTTTAAAAATTTCAGGCGTGTGTCAGACTTCCAGGCGGGGGCAGCCGCCGGAGGTGTACCGGGGACGCTTCCAGGAGCCTGGGGAAGATTTTCTGGAAGAGTCCTTGACACTTAGAAAAATTTTGAGAAATTTCCGATTTTGTGAAAAATGTCACATTTCCCCTACTTCCACCCTAAAGGGGCGTCAATATGTTGTAAAGCACCCCAAGGCAGTGACCTAAATGTGGGTAAAGTTTGCGGTGCACGGGCGGAAAGTTGAATTTTTGGATGAAAATGCGTATTTTCATACTTTGAAAATTTCAGGCATGTGTCAGACTTCCAGGCGGGGGCAGCCGCCAGAGGTGTACCGGGGACGCTTCCAGGGGCCTGGGGAAGATTTTCTGGAAGAGTCCTTGACACTTAGAAAAATTTTGAGAAATTTCCGATTTTGTGAAAAATGACACATTTCCCCTACTTCCACCCCAGGGGGGCGTCAATATGTTGTAAAGCACCCCAAGGCAGTGACCTAAATGTGGGTAAAGTTAGCGGTGCACGGGGGGAAAGTCGAATTTTTGGATGAAAATCCATATTTTCATACTTTGAAAATTTCAGGCGTGTGTCAGACTTCCAGGCGGGGGCAGCTGCCGGAGGTGTACCGGGGACGCTTCCAGGAGCCTGGGGAAGATTTTCTGGAAGAGTCCTTGACACTTAGAAAAAATTTTGAGAAAATCCTGATTTTATGGGCATTGGAAGGCATTCTCCAGCACCATGTGTACTGTTGGTGTGGGCACTGGATGGCATTCTCCAGCACTATGTGTACTGTTGGTGCAGGAACTGGATGGCATTCTCGAGCACTACGTGTGCCACTTATATGGGCATTGGATGACATTCTCCAGCACCATGTGTACTATTGGTGTGGGCACTGGATGGCATTCTCCAGCACTACGTGTGCCACTTATATGGGCATTGGATGACATTCTCCAGCACCATGTGTACTATTGGTGTGGGCACTGGATGGCATTCTCCAGCACTATGTGTGCTATTTATATGGGCAGTGGATGGCATTCTCCAGCACTACGTGTGCCATTTCTATGGGCATTGGATGGCATTCTCCAGCACCATATGTACTATTGGTGTGGGCACTGGATGGCATTCTCCAGCACTATGTGTGCTATTTATATGGGCAGCAGACGGCATTCTCCAGCACTATGCGTTCTTTTTGGTGTGGGCACTGGATGGCATTCTCCAGCACTATGTGTACTATTGCTGTGGGCACTGGATGGCATTCTCCAGCACTATGTGTTCTTTTTGATGTGGGCACTGGATGGCATTCTCTAGAACTATGTGTGCTATTTATATGGGCATTGGAAGGCATTCTCCAGCACTATGTGTACTGTTGGTGTGGGCACTGGATGGCATTCTCCAGCACCATGTGTACTATTGGTCTGGGCACTGGATGGCATTCTCCAGCACTATGTGTACTATTGGTGTGGGCACTGGATGTCACATATGTCCCGTTAACACTAAAGAGGAACAGTTTGAGAAAGCTCCATTCATTTTTCCCATAGGGACCACATATGGTCCGGATTTCCCCACATGTTTCTGGGCACTCCGACGCTAACACGGTAAGGTTTTCAATGTTTTTTTTCCGTTAAGTCATCCTGTAGGATGTGTGTAGGTACTCTTCTACCTAACTGTGGGTTGCAGCGGGCGCCTGCGCAATTGCGTGGGTTCGCCGCAACCTCCTCATGAGCATGTTTTCCATGGCCTTGCGTTGGCTTATGCGCCATTTCTCTCTAAAGCCTGTTTTAAAGCTTATTAGAGGGTTTCGGGTGCAAAAGTATACATTTTTGTGTTTTTCATGGCGCCAAAATACGCTTCGCTGAGTTGGATAACAGACAGCTCTATGTGACTGTCCGCTGCCCATTAAAGAGTTGCTTTATGGTGTAAAAAAACAAACTTGTATGTACTGTATGTAATGTATGTAATGTTAAGTAGGTCACACACATATATATATATATATATATATATATATATATATATATATATATATATATAGAAAGTATGTCCCGTTAACACTAAAGAGGAACAGTTTGAGAGCTCCATTCATTTTTCCCATAGGGACCACATATGGTCCGGATTTCCCCACATGTTTCTGGGCACTCCGACGCTAACACGGTAAGGTTTTCAATGTTTTTTTCTGTTAGGTCATCCTGTAGGATGTGTGTAGGTACTCTTCTACCTAACTGTGGGTTGCAGCGGGCGCCTGCGCAATTGCGTGGGTTCGCCGCAACCTCCTTATGAGCATGTTTTCCATGGCCTTGCGTTGGCTTATGCGCCATTTCTCTCTAAAGCCTGTTTTAAAGCTTATTAGAGGGTTTCGGGTGCAAAAGTATACATTTTTGTGTTTTTCATGGCGCCAAAATACGCTTCGCTGAGTTGGATAACAGACAGCTCTATGTGACTGTCCGCTGCCCATTAAAGAGTTGCTTTATGGTGTAAAAAAACAAACTTGTATGTACTGTATGTAATGTATGTAATGTTAAGTAGGTCACACACATATATATATATATATATATATATATATATATATATATATATATATAGAAAGTATGTCCCGTTAACACTAAAGAGGAACAGTTTGAGAAAGCTCCATTCATTTTTCCCATAGGGACCACATATGGTCCGGATTTCCCCACATGTTTCTGGGCACTCCGACGCTAACACGGTAAGGTTTTCAATGTTTTTTTCTGTTAGGTCATCCTGTAGGATGTGTGTAGGTACTCTTCTACCTAACTGTGGGTTGCAGCGGGCGCCTGCGCAATTGCGTGGGTTCGCCGCAACCTCCTTATGAGCATGTTTTCCATGGCCTTGCGTTGGCTTATGCGCCATTTCTCTCTAAAGCCTGTTTTAAAGCTTATTAGAGGGTTTCGGGTGCAAAAGTATACATTTTTGTGTTTTTCATGGCGCCAAAATACGCTTCGCTGAGTTGGATAACAGACAGCTCTATGTGACTGTCCGCTGCCCATTAAAGAGTTGCTTTATGGTGTAAAAAAACAAACTTGTATGTACTGTATGTAATGTATGTAATGTTAAGTAGGTCACACACATATATATATATATATATATATATATATATATATATATATATAGAAAGTATGTCCCGTTAACACTAAAGAGGAACAGTTTGAGAAAGCTCCATTCATTTTTCCCATAGGGACCACATATGGTCTGGATTTCCCCACATGTTTATAGACACTCCTACGCTAACACGATAAGGTTTTCAATGTTTTTTTCTGTTAAGTCATCCTGTAGGATGTGTGTAGGTACTCTTCTACCTAACTGTAGGTTGCAGCGGGTGCCTGCGCAATTGCGTGGGTTCGCCGCAACCTCCTTATGAGCATGTTTTCCATTGCCTTAAATAAAATAAATATGTCCCCTTATCCAGGTAGTAGACAAACATTGAAGACTATGGCATTCTCCAGCACATTGTGTACTATTGGTGTGGGTACTGGATGGCATTCTCCAGCACTATGTGTACTGTTGGTGCGGGCACTGGATGGCATTCTCCAGCACTATGTGTTCTGTTGGTGCGGGCACTGGATGACAGTCTCCAGCACTGCGTGTGCCATTTCTATGGGCATTGGAAGGCATTCTCCAGCACCATGGGTACTGTTGGTGCGGGCACTGGATGGCATTCTCCAGCACCATGTGTACTTTTGGTGCGGGCACTGGATGGCAGTCTCCAGCACTATGTGTACTGTTGGTGCGGGCACTGGATGGCATTCTCCAGCACTGCGTGTGCCATTGCTATGGGCATTGGAAGGCATTCTCCAGCACCATGGGTACTGCTGGTGCGGGCACTGGATGGCAGTCTCCAGCACTGCGTGTGCCATTTCTATGGGCATTGTACGGCATTTTCCAGCACCGTGTGTACTGTTGGTGCGGGCACTGGATGGCAGCCTCCGGCACTATGTGTACTGTTGGTGCGGGCACTGGACGGCATTCTCCAGCACCATTGGTGACTGCAGAAGCGGCTAACGAGCACGATAAAGGCGTCCCGTCAGCCGAACACGCCCCTCTCCAGCAAAGGGGGGTGACTCCAGAAGCGGCTAACGAGCATGCCGTTGGCCGGTTGTGGAGAAACACGGCCGAACCCGGCATTCTCCAGCACCATGGGTACTGTTGGTGCGGGGACTGGATGACAGTCTCCAGCCCTGCGTGTGCCATTTCTATGGGCATTGGAAGGCATTCTCCAGCACCGTGGGTACTGTTGGTGCGGGCACTGGATGGCATTCTCCAGCACCATGTGTACTTTTGGTGCGGGCACTGGATGGCAGTCTACAGCACTATGTGTACTGTTGGTGCGGGCACTGGATGGCATTCTCCAGCACTGCGTGTGCCATTGCTATGGGCATTGGAAGGCATTCTCCAGCACCATGGGTACTGTTGGTGCGGGCACTGGATGGCATTCTCCAGCACCATGTGTACTTTTGGTGCGGGCACTGGATGGCAGTCTCCAGCACTATGTGTACTGTTGGTGCGGGCACTGGATGGCATTCTCCAGCACTGCGTGTGCCATTGCTATGGGCATTGGAAGGCATTCTCCAGCACCATGGGTACTGTTGGTGCGGGCACTGGATGGCATTCTCCAGCACTATGTGTACTGTTGGTGCGGGCACTGGATGGCAGTCTCCAGCACTGCGTGTGCCATTTCTATGGGCATTGTACGGCATTTTCCAGCACCGTGTGTACTGTTGGTGCGGGCACTGGATGGCATTCTCCAGCACCACGTGTACTTTTGGTGCGGGCGCTGGATGGCAGCCTCCGGCACTATGTGTACTGTTGGTGCGGGCACTGGACGGCATTCTCCAGCACCAGGGGTGACTGCAGAAGCGGCTAACGAGCACGATAAAGGCGTCCCGTCAGCCGAACACGCCCCTCTCCAGCAAAGGGGGGTGACTCCAGAAGCGGCTAACGAGCATGCCGTTGGCCGGTTGTGGAGAAACACGGCCGAACCCGGCATTCTCCAGCACCATGGGTACTGTTGGTGCGGGCACTGGATGGCAGCCTCCAGCGCTGCGTGTGCCACTTGTATGGGCATCGGACAGCATTTTCCAGCAGCACTGGACGGCATTCTCCAGCACCACGGGTACTGTTGGTGCGGGCACTGGATGGCAGCCTCCGGCACTATGTGTACTGTTGGTGCGGGCACTGGACGGCATTCTCCAGCACCAGGGGTGACTGCAGAAGCGGCTAACGAGCACGATAAAGGCGTCCCGTCAGCCGAACACGCCCCTCTCCAGCAAAGGGGGGTGACTCCAGAAGCGGCTAACGAGCATGCCGTTGGCCGGTTGTGGAGAAACACGGCCGAACCCGGCATTCTCCAGCACTATGTGTACTGTTGGTGCGGGGACTGGATGACAGCCTCCAGCACTGCGTGTGCCATTTCTATGGGCATTGGAAGGCATTCTCCAGCACCGTGGGTACTGTTGGTGCGGGCACTGGATGGCATTCTCCAGCACCATGTGTACTTTTGGTGCGGGCACTGGATGGCAGTCTACAGCACTATGTGTACTGTTGGTGCGGGCACTGGATGGCATTCTCCAGCACTGCGTGTGCCATTGCTATGGGCATTGGAAGGCATTCTCCAGCACCATGGGTACTGTTGGTGCGGGCACTGGATGACATTCTCCAGCACCATGTGTACTTTTAGTGCGGGCACTGGATGGCATTCTCCAGCACCATGTGTACTTTTGGTGCGGGCACTGGATGGCATTCTCCAGCACCATGTGTACTTTTGGTGCGGGCGCTGGATGGCAGCCTCCGGCACTATGTGTACTGTTGGTGCGGGCACTGGACGGCATTCTCCAGCACCAGGGGTGACTGCAGAAGCGGCTAACGAGCACGATAAAGGCGTCCCGTCAGCCGAACACGCCCCTCTCCAGCAAAGGGGGGTGACTCCAGAAGCGGCTAACAAGCATGCCGTTGGCCGGTTGTGGAGAAACACGGCCGAACCCGGCATTCTCCAGCACCATGGGTACTGTTGGTGCGGGGACTGGATGACAGTCTCCAGCACTGCGTGTGCCATTTCTATGGGCATTGGAAGGCATTCTCCAGCACCGTGGGTACTGTTGGTGCGGGCACTGGATGGCATTCTCCAGCACCATGTGTACTTTTGGTGCGGGCACTGGATGGCAGTCTACAGCACTATGTGTACTGTTGGTGCGGGCACTGGATGGCATTCTCCAGCACTGCGTGTGCCATTGCTATGGGCATTGGAAGGCATTCTCCAGCACCATGGGTACTGTTGGTGCGGGCACTGGATGGCATTCTCCAGCACCATGTGTACTTTTGGTGCGGGCACTGGATGGCAGTCTCCAGCACTATGTGTACTGTTGGTGCGGGCACTGGATGGCATTCTCCAGCACTGCGTGTGCCATTGCTATGGGCATTGGAAGGCATTCTCCAGCACCATGGGTACTGTTGGTGCGGGCACTGGATGGCATTCTCCAGCACTATGTGTACTGTTGGTGCGGGCACTGGATGGCAGTCTCCAGCACTGCGTGTGCCATTTCTATGGGCATTGTACGGCATTTTCCAGCACCGTGTGTACTGTTGGTGCGGGCACTGGATGGCATTCTCCAGCACCACGTGTACTTTTGGTGCGGGCGCTGGATGGCAGCCTCCGGCACTATGTGTACTGTTGGTGCGGGCACTGGACGGCATTCTCCAGCACCAGGGGTGACTGCAGAAGCGGCTAACGAGCACGATAAAGGCGTCCCGTCAGCCGAACACGCCCCTCTCCAGCAAAGGGGGGTGACTCCAGAAGCGGCTAACGAGCATGCCGTTGGCCGGTTGTGGAGAAACACGGCCGAACCCGGCATTCTCCAGCACCATGGGTACTGTTGGTGCGGGCACTGGATGGCAGCCTCCAGCGCTGCGTGTGCCACTTGTATGGGCATCGGACAGCATTTTCCAGCAGCACTGGACGGCATTCTCCAGCACCACGGGTACTGTTGGTGCGGGCACTGGATGGCAGCCTCCGGCACTATGTGTACTGTTGGTGCGGGCACTGGACGGCATTCTCCAGCACCAGGGGTGACTGCAGAAGCGGCTAACGAGCACGATAAAGGCGTCCCGTCAGCCGAACACGCCCCTCTCCAGCAAAGGGGGGTGACTCCAGAAGCGGCTAACGAGCATGCCGTTGGCCGGTTGTGGAGAAACACGGCCGAACCCGGCATTCTCCAGCACTATGTGTACTGTTGGTGCGGGGACTGGATGACAGCCTCCAGCACTGCGTGTGCCATTTCTATGGGCATTGGAAGGCATTCTCCAGCACCGTGGGTACTGTTGGTGCGGGCACTGGATGGCATTCTCCAGCACCATGTGTACTTTTGGTGCGGGCACTGGATGGCAGTCTACAGCACTATGTGTACTGTTGGTGCGGGCACTGGATGGCATTCTCCAGCACTGCGTGTGCCATTGCTATGGGCATTGGAAGGCATTCTCCAGCACCATGGGTACTGTTGGTGCGGGCACTGGATGACATTCTCCAGCACCATGTGTACTTTTAGTGCGGGCACTGGATGGCATTCTCCAGCACCATGTGTACTTTTGGTGCGGGCACTGGATGGCATTCTCCAGCACCATGTGTACTTTTGGTGCGGGCGCTGGATGGCAGCCTCCGGCACTATGTGTACTGTTGGTGCGGGCACTGGACGGCATTCTCCAGCACCAGGGGTGACTGCAGAAGCGGCTAACGAGCACGATAAAGGCGTCCCGTCAGCCGAACACGCCCCTCTCCAGCAAAGGGGGGTGACTCCAGAAGCGGCTAACAAGCATGCCGTTGGCCGGTTGTGGAGAAACACGGCCGAACCCGGCATTCTCCAGCACCATGGGTACTGTTGGTGCGGGGACTGGATGACAGTCTCCAGCACTGCGTGTGCCATTTCTATGGGCATTGGAAGGCATTCTCCAGCACCGTGGGTACTGTTGGTGCGGGCACTGGATGGCATTCTCCAGCACCATGTGTACTTTTGGTGCGGGCACTGGATGGCAGTCTACAGCACTATGTGTACTGTTGGTGCGGGCACTGGATGGCATTCTCCAGCACTGCGTGTGCCATTGCTATGGGCATTGGAAGGCATTCTCCAGCACCATGGGTACTGTTGGTGCGGGCACTGGATGGCATTCTCCAGCACCATGTGTACTTTTGGTGCGGGCACTGGATGGCAGTCTCCAGCACTATGTGTACTGTTGGTGCGGGCACTGGATGGCATTCTCCAGCACTGCGTGTGCCATTGCTATGGGCATTGGAAGGCATTCTCCAGCACCATGGGTACTGTTGGTGCGGGCACTGGATGGCATTCTCCAGCACTATGTGTACTGTTGGTGCGGGCACTGGATGGCAGTCTCCAGCACTGCGTGTGCCATTTCTATGGGCATTGTACGGCATTTTCCAGCACCGTGTGTACTGTTGGTGCGGGCACTGGATGGCATTCTCCAGCACCACGTGTACTTTTGGTGCGGGCGCTGGATGGCAGCCTCCGGCACTATGTGTACTGTTGGTGCGGGCACTGGACGGCATTCTCCAGCACCAGGGGTGACTGCAGAAGCGGCTAACGAGCACGATAAAGGCGTCCCGTCAGCCGAACACGCCCCTCTCCAGCAAAGGGGGGTGACTCCAGAAGCGGCTAACGAGCATGCCGTTGGCCGGTTGTGGAGAAACACGGCCGAACCCGGCATTCTCCAGCACCATGGGTACTGTTGGTGCGGGCACTGGATGGCAGCCTCCAGCGCTGCGTGTGCCACTTGTATGGGCATCGGACAGCATTTTCCAGCAGCACTGGACGGCATTCTCCAGCACCACGGGTACTGTTGGTGCGGGCACTGGATGGCAGCCTCCGGCACTATGTGTACTGTTGGTGCGGGCACTGGACGGCATTCTCCAGCACCAGGGGTGACTGCAGAAGCGGCTAACGAGCACGATAAAGGCGTCCCGTCAGCCGAACACGCCCCTCTCCAGCAAAGGGGGGTGACTCCAGAAGCGGCTAACGAGCATGCCGTTGGCCGGTTGTGGAGAAACACGGCCGAACCCGGCATTCTCCAGCACTATGTGTACTGTTGGTGCGGGGACTGGATGACAGTCTCCAGCACTGCGTGTGCCATTTCTATGGGCATTGGAAGGCATTCTCCAGCACCGTGGGTACTGTTGGTGCGGGCACTGGATGGCATTCTCCAGCACCATGTGTACTTTTGGTGCGGGCACTGGATGGCAGTCTACAGCACTATGTGTACTGTTGGTGCGGGCACTGGATGGCATTCTCCAGCACTGCGTGTGCCATTGCTATGGGCATTGGAAGGCATTCTCCAGCACCATGGGTACTGTTGGTGCGGGCACTGGATGACATTCTCCAGCACCATGTGTACTTTTAGTGCGGGCACTGGATGGCATTCTCCAGCACCATGTGTACTTTTGGTGCGGGCACTGGATGGCATTCTCCAGCACCATGTGTACTTTTGGTGCGGGCGCTGGATGGCAGCCTCCGGCACTATGTGTACTGTTGGTGCGGGCACTGGACGGCATTCTCCAGCACCAGGGGTGACTGCAGAAGCGGCTAACGAGCACGATAAAGGCGTCCCGTCAGCCGAACACGCCCCTCTCCAGCAAAGGGGGGTGACTCCAGAAGCGGCTAACAAGCATGCCGTTGGCCGGTTGTGGAGAAACACGGCCGAACCCGGCATTCTCCAGCACCATGGGTACTGTTGGTGCGGGGACTGGATGACAGTCTCCAGCACTGCGTGTGCCATTTCTATGGGCATTGGAAGGCATTCTCCAGCACCGTGGGTACTGTTGGTGCGGGCACTGGATGGCATTCTCCAGCACCATGTGTACTTTTGGTGCGGGCACTGGATGGCAGTCTACAGCACTATGTGTACTGTTGGTGCGGGCACTGGATGGCATTCTCCAGCACTGCGTGTGCCATTGCTATGGGCATTGGAAGGCATTCTCCAGCACCATGGGTACTGTTGGTGCGGGCACTGGATGGCATTCTCCAGCACCATGTGTACTTTTGGTGCGGGCACTGGATGGCAGTCTCCAGCACTATGTGTACTGTTGGTGCGGGCACTGGATGGCATTCTCCAGCACTGCGTGTGCCATTGCTATGGGCATTGGAAGGCATTCTCCAGCACCATGGGTACTGTTGGTGCGGGCACTGGATGGCATTCTCCAGCACTATGTGTACTGTTGGTGCGGGCACTGGATGGCAGTCTCCAGCACTGCGTGTGCCATTTCTATGGGCATTGTACGGCATTTTCCAGCACCGTGTGTACTGTTGGTGCGGGCACTGGATGGCATTCTCCAGCACCACGTGTACTTTTGGTGCGGGCGCTGGATGGCAGCCTCCGGCACTATGTGTACTGTTGGTGCGGGCACTGGACGGCATTCTCCAGCACCAGGGGTGACTGCAGAAGCGGCTAACGAGCACGATAAAGGCGTCCCGTCAGCCGAACACGCCCCTCTCCAGCAAAGGGGGGTGACTCCAGAAGCGGCTAACGAGCATGCCGTTGGCCGGTTGTGGAGAAACACGGCCGAACCCGGCATTCTCCAGCACCATGGGTACTGTTGGTGCGGGCACTGGATGGCAGCCTCCAGCGCTGCGTGTGCCACTTGTATGGGCATCGGACAGCATTTTCCAGCAGCACTGGACGGCATTCTCCAGCACCACGGGTACTGTTGGTGCGGGCACTGGATGGCAGCCTCCGGCACTATGTGTACTGTTGGTGCGGGCACTGGACGGCATTCTCCAGCACCAGGGGTGACTGCAGAAGCGGCTAACGAGCACGATAAAGGCGTCCCGTCAGCCGAACACGCCCCTCTCCAGCAAAGGGGGGTGACTCCAGAAGCGGCTAACGAGCATGCCGTTGGCCGGTTGTGGAGAAACACTGCCGAACCCGGCATTCTCCAGCACCATGGGTACTGTTGGTGCGGGCACTGGATGGCAGCCTCCAGCGCTGCGTGTGCCATTTCTATGGGCATTGGAAGGCATTCTCCAGCACCGTGGGTACTGTTGGTGCGGGCACTGGATGGCATTCTCCAGCACCATGTGTACTTTTGGTGCGGGCACTGGATGGCAGTCTACAGCACTATGTGTACTGTTGGTGCTGGCACTGGATGGCATTCTCCAGCACTGCGTGTGCCATTGCTATGGGCATTGGAAGGCATTCTCCAGCACCATGGGTACTGTTGGTGCGGGCACTGGATGGCATTCTCCAGCACCATGGGTACTGTTGGGGCGGGCACTGGATGGCATTCTCCAGCACTATGTGTACTGTTGGTGCGGGCACTGGATGGCAGTCTCCAGCACTGCGTGTGCCATTTCTATGGGCATTGTACGGCATTTTCCAGCACCGTGTGTACTGTTGGTGCGGGCACTGGATGGCATTCTCCAGCACCATGTGTACTTTTGGTGCGGGCGCTGGATGGCAGCCTCCGGCACTATGTGTACTGTTGGTGCGGGCACTGGACGGCATTCTCCAGCACCAGGGGTGACTGCAGAAGCGGCTAACGAGCACGATAAAGGCGTCCCGTCAGCCGAACACGCCCCTCTCCAGCAAAGGGGGGTGACTCCAGAAGCGGCTAACGAGCATGCCGTTGGCCGGTTGTGGAGAAACACGGCCGAACCCGGCATTCTCCAGCACCATGGGTACTGTTGGTGCGGGCACTGGATGGCAGCCTCCAGCGCTGCGTGTGCCACTTGTATGGGCATCGGACGGCATTTTCCAGCAGCACTGGACGGCATTCTCCAGCACCACGGGTACTGTTGGTGCGGGCACTGGATGGCAGCCTCCGGCACTGTGTGTACTGTTGGTGCGGGCACTGGACGGCATTCTCCAGCACCAGGGGTGACTGCAGAAGCGGCTAACGAGCACGATAAAGGCGTCCCGTCAGCCGAACACGCCCCTCTCCAGCAAAGGGGGGTGACTCCAGAAGCGGCTAACGAGCATGCCGTTGGCCGGTTGTGGAGAAACACGGCCGAACCCGGCATTCTCAAGCACCATGGGTACTGTTGGTGCGGGGACTGGATGACAGTCTCCAGCACTGCGTGTGCCATTTCTATGGGCATTGGAAGGCATTCTCCAGCACCGTGGGTACTGTTGGTGCGGGCACTGGATGGCATTCTCCAGCACCATGTGTACTTTTGGTGCGGGCACTGGATGGCAGTCTCCAGCACTATGTGTACTGTTGGTGCGGGCACTGGATGGCATTCTCCAGCACTGCGTGTGCCATTGCTATGGGCATTGGAAGGCATTCTCCAGCACCATGGGTACTGTTGGTGCGGGCACTGGATGGCATTCTCCAGCACCATGGGTACTGTTGGTGCGGGCACTGGATGGCATTCTCCAGCACTATGTGTACTGTTGGTGCGGGCACTGGATGGCAGTCTCCAGCACTGCGTGTGCCATTTCTATGGGCATTGTACGGCATTTTCCAGCACCGTGTGTACTGTTGGTGCGGGCACTGGATGGCATTCTCCAGCACCATGTGTACTTTTGGTGCGGGCGCTGGATGGCAGCCTCCGGCACTATGTGTACTGTTGGTGCGGGCACTGGACGGCATTCTCCAGCACCAGGGGTGACTGCAGAAGCGGCTAACGAGCACGATAAAGGCGTCCCGTCAGCCGAACACGCCCCTCTCCAGCAAAGGGGGGTGACTCCAGAAGCGGCTAACGAGCATGCCGTTGGCCGGTTGTGGAGAAACACGGCCGAACCCGGCATTCTCCAGCACCATGGGTACTGTTGGTGCGGGCACTGGATGGCAGTCTCCAGCACTATGTGTACTGTTGGTGCGGGCACTGGATGGCATTCTCCAGCACTGCGTGTGCCATTGCTATGGGCATTGGAAGGCATTCTCCAGCACCATGGGTACTGTTGGTGCGGGCACTGGATGGCATTCTCCAGCACCATGGGTACTGTTGGTGTGGGCACTGGATGGCATTCTCCAGCACTATGTGTACTGTTGGTGCGGGCACTGGATGGCAGTCTCCAGCACTGCGTGTGCCATTTCTATGGGCATCGGACGGCATTTTCCAGCACTATGTGTACTGTTGGTACGGGCACTGGATGGCATTCTCCAGCACTACGTGTGCAACTTACTGTATATGGGCATTGGACGACATTTTCCAGCACTATGTGTACTATTGGTGTGGGCACTGGATGGCATTCTCCATCACCATGTGTACTATTGGTGTGGGCACTGGATGGCATTCTCCAGCACCATGCGTACTGTTGGTGCGGGCACTGGATGGCATTCTCCAGCACCATGTGTACTGTTGGTGCGGGCACTGGATGGCAGTCTTTAGCACTATGTGTACTGTTGGTGCGGGCACTGGACGGCATTCTCCAGCACCAGGGGTGACTGCAGAAGCGGCTAACGAGCACGATAAAGGCGTCCCGTCAGCCGAACACGCCCCTCTCCAGCAAAGGGGGGTGACTCCAGAAGCGGCTAACGAGCATGCCGTTGGCCGGTTGTGGAGAAACACGGCCGAACCCGGCATTCTCCAGCACCATGGGTACTGTTGGTGCGGGCACTGGATGGCAGCCTCCAGCGCTGCGTGTGCCACTTGTATGGGCATCGGACGGCATTTTCCAGCAGCACTGGACGGCATTCTCCAGCACCATGCGTACTGTTGGTGCGGGCACTGGATGGCAGCCTCCGGCACTATGTGTACTGTTGGTGCGGGCACTGGACGGCATTCTCCAGCACCAGGGGTGACTGCAGAAGCGGCTAACGAGCACGATAAAGGCGTCCCGTCAGCCGAACACGCCCCTCTCCAGCAAAGGGGGGTGACTCCAGAAGCGGCTAACGAGCATGCCGTTGGCCGGTTGTGGAGAAACACGGCCGAACCCGGCATTCTCCAGCACCATGGGTACTGTTGGTGCGGGCACTGGATGGCAGCCTCCAGCGCTGCGTGTGCCACTTGTATGGGCATCGGACGGCATTTTCCAGCAGCACTGGACGGCATTCTCCAGCACCATGCGTACTGTTGGTGCGGGCACTGGATGGCAGCCTCCAGCACTATGTGTACTGTTGGTGCGGGCACTGGACGGCATTCTCCAGCACCAGGGGTGACTGCAGAAGCGGCTAACGAGCACGATAAAGGCGTCCCGTCAGCCGAACACGCCCCTCTCCAGCAAAGGGGGGTGACTCCAGAAGCGGCTAACGAGCATGCCGTTGGCCGGTTGTGGAGAAACACGGCCGAACCCGGCATTCTCCAGCACCATGGGTACTGTTGGTGCGGGCACTGGATGGCAGCCTCCAGCGCTGCGTGTGCCACTTGTATGGGCATCGGACAGCATTTTCCAGCAGCACTGGACGGCATTCTCCAGCACCACGGGTACTGTTGGTGCGGGCACTGGATGGCAGCCTCCGGCACTATGTGTACTGTTGGTGCGGGCACTGGACGGCATTCTCCAGCACCAGGGGTGACTGCAGAAGCGGCTAACGAGCACGATAAAGGCGTCCCGTCAGCCGAACACGCCCCTCTCCAGCAAAGGGGGGTGACTCCAGAAGCGGCTAACGAGCATGCCGTTGGCCGGTTGTGGAGAAACACGGCCGAACCCGGCATTCTCCAGCACCATGGGTACTGTTGGTGCGGGCACTGGATGGCAGCCTCCAGCGCTGCGTGTGCCACTTGTATGGGCATCGGACGGCATTTTCCAGCACTATGTGTACTGTTGGTACGGGCACTGGATGGCATTCTCCAGCACTACGTGTGCAACTTACTGTATATGGGCATTGGACGACATTTTCCAGCACTATGTGTACTATTGGTGTGGGCACTGGATGGCATTCTCCATCACCATGTGTACTATTGGTGTGGGCACTGGATGGCATTCTCCAGCACCATGCGTACTGTTGGTGCGGGCACTGGATGGCATTCTCCAGCACCATGTGTACTGTTGGTGCGGGCACTGGATGGCAGTCTTTAGCACTATGTGTACTGTTGGTGCGGGCACTGGACGGCATTCTCCAGCACCAGGGGTGACTGCAGAAGCGGCTAACGAGCACGATAAAGGCGTCCCGTCAGCCGAACACGCCCCTCTCCAGCAAAGGGGGGTGACTCCAGAAGCGGCTAACGAGCATGCCGTTGGCCGGTTGTGGAGAAACACGGCCGAACCCGGCATTCTCCAGCACCATGGGTACTGTTGGTGCGGGCACTGGATGGCAGCCTCCAGCGCTGCGTGTGCCACTTGTATGGGCATCGGACGGCATTTTCCAGCAGCACTGGACGGCATTCTCCAGCACCAGGGGTGACTGCAGAAGCGGCTAACGAGCACGATAAAGGCGTCCCGTCAGCCGAACACGCCCCTCTCCAGCAAAGGGGGGTGACTCCAGAAGCGGCTAACGAGCATGCCGTTGGCCGGTTGTGGAGAAACACGGCCGAACCCGGCATTCTCCAGCACCACGGGTACTGTTGGTGTTTGGCACTGGATGGCAGTCTGCAGCACTATGTGTACTATTGGTGTGGGCACTGGATGGCATTCTCCTGAACCATGTGTACTGTTGGTGCAGGCACTGGATGGCATTCTCCAGCACTATGTGTACTGTTGGTGCGGGAACTGGATGGCATTCTCCAGCCCTATGTGTGCTATTTATATGAGCAGCAGACGGTATTCTCCAACACCATGTGTACTATTGGTGTGGGCACTGAATGATATTCTCCAGCACTACGTGTGCCACTTATATGGGCATTGGATGGCATTCTCCAGCAATATGTGTACTATTGGTGTGGGCACTGGATGGCATTCTCCTGAACCATGTGTACTATTGGTGTTTGGCACTGGATGGCATTCTCCAGCCCTATGTGTGCTATTTATATGAGCAGCAGACGGTATTCTCTAACACCATGTGTACTATTGGTGTGGGCACTGAATGATATTCTCCAGCACTACGTGTGCCACTTATATGGGCATTGGATGGCATTCTCCAGCAATATGTGTACTATTGGTGTGGGCACTGGATGGCATTCTCCAGCACTATGTGTGCTATTTATATGAGCAGCAGAAGGCATTCTCCAGCACCATGTGTACTATTTATATGGGCAGTGGATGGCATTCTCCATTTGTCCTCTTTGTTTGAGACACTGTTTAGCAGTATGTAGACATTGTATGACATCACTGAGAAAAGAGTGTTCTCTATGCAACTGACCAGAACATTACTGATGTCACCGCTCTGTAGGCAAAGTTTATGGAGCACCAGAATGAGGGTCCATAGCCTTTGGTCATCTCAATCCCTTCATTATCTACGAGATCCGGTTATGTAGGTAAAGTAGTGACTTTTCTTGGTACCGCAACTAAAAGCAATAAATAGTACTGAGCTGTAATGCTGGATACAGCTGTGATTATATGTTATATAGTCGTGTTACACTACCCTCACTTCTTGTAGCCTACAAGTGTACAAATATATTATACGGTCACCATGTGACAAGTGGGCCTGTGTGACTTCAAAATGCCAGGGCTGAATTTTAGTCCCAGTCCAGCCCTGCTGTCCATTCATAATAAGCACAGACAAGATAAAGATCCCCAACCAGTGGCGCAGCTTGAAACTCATGGGCCCAGATGCGAAAGCTCCAACGGGGCCCCCAAATAATTTGAATCTATAATAGCAATAGTCTTTTTCCATGGGCCACAGGGCCCCCTGGGCTCCAGGACCCGGTGCGATTGCAACCCCTGCACCTGTTGTAGTTACACCCCTGTCCCCAACTCACATCAGGACTACAAGATACCAGGTAGTTTCAGCTGCATCACATCTAATGTGGGATACTTAATTATATGTACCAAGTGTCCATCTGGGGGTCTGTATGTGGGGGAGACAGGGCAGAAACTGGGAATAAGAAGGGATTCTTACCACCACACAATAAGGGAAAAAAAATGGCAGTACCTGTGACAATACATTTTTGTCTCCTTGATCATAGCACAATGGACATGAAATTACTTCAAATCTCAGAGATACAGAAAAGTCTGCGAGTAGAAACTTATAGCGACCTTGGACCCTCTCGTTGTACAGATGAATGTGTCGCGTGGATTTATGTGGTTTTACATCAATTAAGGAGTTTGTTCCTGAGATCAAGTGGGGGCATCAGAGCAGAGAAACAGACTCTAATAGAACATTGACACTCCTTATCTGTGAAATTCTCTAGTATTTATGGCCACAAATGTTTATCCCCCTCTCCAACAATGAGAGTCTGCTTCACGTCACTTGTCTTAAACAATGCATTATGTTGTGTATACATATGTGATTCTTCATATTTTGTGTTATTCTGTGCCTGATAATAACTAGATGGGCATTTCCTGAAGGAAATACATGGTGCTTGAACAGCGCTGCCAGCTGCCAATGAACCTCAGGAGCAAGTCTGGCATGCAGGGCCCTGCCCCTGGGTATCCAATTTGGCCCCTTGGTAGCCACTTTGATGTGCGGGGCCCCTTGGTAGCCATTTTGGCATGCAGGAATCCTTGGTAGCCACTTTGGAGCACACAGCTTCTCGGTAGCCACTTTGGCCACATCCTCTTATATACAGACATCACTCCTATATACAGACACCACTCCTACATACAGACATCCCTCTATATACAGACACCACTACCATATACAGAGATCCCTCTATATACAGATACCACTCCTATATACAGACATACCCCTATATAGACACCACTACAATATACAGACATCCTTCTATATACAGACACCACTCCTATATACAGACATCCCACTATATACAGACATCCCCCTATATACAGACACCACTCCTATATACAGACATCTCTCCTATATACAGACATCCCTCTATATACAGACATCTCTCCCTTATACAGACATCTCTCCTATATACAGACATACCCCTATATACAGACACCACTCCTATATACAGACATCCCCCTATATACAGACATCACTTCTATATACAGACATCCCTCTATATACAGACACCACTCCTATATACAGACACCACTCCTATATGCAGGCACCTCTCCTATATACAGACATCCCTCTATATACAGACACCACTCCTATATACAGACATCCCCCTATATACAGACACCACTCCTATATACAGATATCCCGCTATATACAGACAACACTCCTATATACAGACATCCCCCTCTATACAGACATCACTCCTATATACAGACATCCCTCTATATACAGACATCTCTCCTATATTCAGACATCCCCCTATATACAGACACTACTCCTATATACAGACATCCCCCTATATACAGACACCACTCCTATATACAGACATCCCCCTATATACAGACACAACTCCTATATACAGAAATCTCTCTATATACAGACACCACTCCTATATACAGACATCCCCCTATATACAGACACCACTCCTATATACAGACATCCCTCTATATACAGACATCTCTCCTATATTCAGACATCCCCCTATATAAAGACACCACTCCTATATACAGACACAACTCCTACATACAGACATCCCTCTATATACAGACACCACTACTATATACAGAGATCCCTCTATATACAGATACCACTCCTATATACAGACATACCCCTATATACAGACACCACTACAATAGCAGATTTGAAAAGACATTTTCAGCCTGGGTCAGATTTGGGGGCTGTCTAAGCCCATAACTCTTGTGCAGAAGGGGTCAGGCCACCCCCACTTGGCAGGAACATCGTCCAGGAGGCCACCTACACACAGCAACATCACTTGTCCCCCTGCTCCCCAGGGAATTTGAATTCAGGGGGTCACAGCATGGCTGCCCGTAGATAAAAAATGGTCATGGTGGCGCCGGCCTGAGGGGGGCACAAACGACCGCCGGAGCAGCACACAGCCCCAATAGCTGTTCCCTCTCCTCAGCCTGGTCATTAGCTTTCGAATGACACCCCAGTGGCCCCTCTGGACTCACCAAGAGTCCCTGCAGGGGCCACAATGCGTGACCTGGACAGCAGTTTTGAAAAGACATTTTCAGCCTGGGTCAGATTTGGGGGCTGTCTAAGCCCATAACTCTTGTGCAGAAGGGGTCAGGCCACCCCCACTTGGCAGGAATATCGTCCAGGAGGCCACCTACACACAGCAACATCACTTGTCCCCCTGCTCCCCAGGGAATTTGAATTCAGGGGGTCACAGCATGGCTGCCCATGGATATAAAATGGTCCTGGTTGGGCAGGCCTGAGGGGGGCACAAACGACCACCGGAGCAGCACACAGCCCCAATAGCTGATCCCTCTCCTCAGCCTGGTCATTAGCTTTCGAATGACACCCCAGTGGCCCCTGTGGACTCACCAAGAGTCCCAGCAGGGGCCACAATGCGTGACCTGGACAGCAGATTTGAAAAGACATTTTCAGCCTGGGTCAGATTTGGGGGCTGTCTAAGCCCATAACTCTTGTGCAGAAGGGGTCAGGCCACCCCCACTTGGCAGGAATATCGTCCAGGAGGCCACCTACACACAGCAACATCACTTGTCCCCCTGCTCCCCAGGGAATTTGAATTCAGGGGGTCACAGCATGGCTGCCCATGGATATAAAATGGTCCTGGTTGGGCAGGCCTGAGGGGGGCACAAACGACCACCGGAGCAGCACACAGCCCCAATAGCTGATCCCTCTCCTCAGCCTGGTCATTAGCTTTCGAATGACACCCCAGTGGCCCCTGTGGACTCACCAAGAGTCCCAGCAGGGGCCACAATGCGTGACCTGGACAGCAGATTTGAAAAGACATTTTCAGCCTGGGTCAGATTTGGGGGCTGTCTAAGCCCATAACTCTTGTGCAGAAGGGGTCAGGCCACCCCCACTTGGCAGGAATATCGTCCAGGAGGCCACCTACACACAGCAACATCACTTGTCCCCCTGCTCCCCAGGGAATTTGAATTCAGGGGGTCACAGCATGGCTGCCCGTAGATAAAAAATGGTCGTGGTGGCGCCGGCCTGAGGGGGGCACAAACGACCGCCGGAGCAGCACACAGCCCCAATAGCTGTTCCCTCTCCTCAGCCTGGTCATTAGCTTTCGAATGACACCCCAGTGGCCCCTGTGGACTCACCAAGAGTCCCTGCAGGGGCCACAATGCGTGACCTGGACAGCAGTTTTGAAAAGACATTTTCAGCCTGGGTCAGATTTGGGGGCTGTCTAAGCCCATAACTCTTGTGCAGAAGGGGTCAGGCCACCCCCACTTGGCAGGAATATCGTCCAGGAGGCCACCTACACACAACAACATCCCTTGTCCCCCTGCTCCCCAGGGAATTTGAATTCAGGGGGTCACAGCATGGCTGCCCGTAGATAAAAAATGGTCGTGGTGGCGCCGGCCTGAGGGGGGCACAAACGACCGCCGGAGCAGCACACAGCCCCAATAGCTGTTCCCTCTCCTCAGCCTGGTCATTAGCTTTCGAATGACACCCCAGTGGCCCCTCTGGACTCACCAAGAGTCCCTGCAGGGGCCACAATGCGTGACCTGGACAGCAGTTTTGAAAAGACATTTTCAGTCTGGGTCAGATTTGGGGGCTGTCTAAGCCCATAACTCTTGTGCAGAAGGGGTCAGGCCACCCCTACTTGGCAGGAATATCGTCCAGGAGGCCACCTACACACAGCAACATCACTTGTCCCCCTGCTCCCCAGGGAATTTGAATTCAGGGGGTCACAGCATGGCTGCCCATGGATATAAAATGGTCCTGGTTGGGCAGGCCTGAGGGGGGCACAAACGACCACCGGAGCAGCACACAGCCCCAAGAGCTGATCCCTCTCCTCAGCCTGGTCATTAGCTTTCGAATGACACCCCAGTGGCCCCTGTGGACTCACCAAGAGTCCCAGCAGGGGCCACAATGCGTGACCTGGACAGCAGATTTGAAAAGACATTTTCAGCCTGGGTCAGATTTGGGGGCTGTCTAAGCCCATAACTCTTGTGCAGAAGGGGTCAGGCCACCCCCACTTGGCAGGAATATCGTCCAGGAGGCCACCTACACACAGCAACATCACTTGTCCCCCTGCTCCCCAGGGAATTTGAATTCAGGGGGTCACAGCATGGCTGCCCGTAGATAAAAAATGGTCGTGGTGGCGCCGGCCTGAGGGGGGCACAAACGACCGCCGGAGCAGCACACAGCCCCAATAGCTGTTCCCTCTCCTCAGCCTGGTCATTAGCTTTCGAATGACACCCCAGTGGCCCCAGTGGACTCACCAAGAGTCCCTGCAGGGGCCACAATGCGTGACCTGGACAGCAGTTTTGAAAAGACATTTTCAGCCTGGGTCAGATTTGGGGGCTGTCTAAGCCCATAACTCTTGTGCAGAAGGGGTCAGGCCACCCCCACTTGGCAGGAATATCGTCCAGGAGGCCACCTACACACAGCAACATCACTTGTCCCCCTGCTCCCCAGGGAATTTGAATTCAGGGGGTCACAGCATGGCTGCCCATGGATATAAAATGGTCCTGGTTGGGCAGGCCTGAGGGGGGCACAAACGACCACCGGAGCAGCACACAGCCCCAAGAGCTGATCCCTCTCCTCAGCCTGGTCATTAGCTTTCGAATGACACCCCAGTGGCCCCTGTGGACTCACCAAGAGTCCCAGCAGGGGCCACAATGCGTGACCTGGACAGCAGATTTGAAAAGACATTTTCAGCCTGGGTCAGATTTGGGGGCTGTCTAAGCCCATAACTCTTGTGCAGAAGGGGTCAGGCCACCCCCACTTGGCAGGAATATCGTCCAGGAGGCCACCTACACACAGCAACATCACTTGTCCCCCTGCTCCACAGGGAATTTGAATTCAGGGGGTCACAGCATGGCTGCCCGTAGATAAAAAATGGTCGTGGTGGCGCCGGCCTGAGGGGGGCACAAACGACCGCCGGAGCAGCACACAGCCCCAATAGCTGTTCCCTCTCCTCAGCCTGGTCATTAGCTTTCGAATGACACCCCAGTGGCCCCTGTGGACTCACCAAGAGTCCCTGCAGGGGCCACAATGCGTGACCTGGACAGCAGTTTTGAAAAGACATTTTCAGCCTGGGTCAGATTTGGGGGCTGTCTAAGCCCATAACTCTTGTGCAGAAGGGGTCAGGCCACCCCCACTTGGCAGGATCATCGTCCAGGAGGCTACCTACACACAGCAACATCACTTGTCCCCCTGCTCCCCAGGGAATTTGAATTCAGGGGGTCACAGCATGGCTGCCCATGGATATAAAATGGTCCTGGTTGGGCAGGCCTGAGGGGGGCACAAACGACCACCGGAGCAGCACACAGCCCCAATAGCTGTTCCCTCTCCTCAGCCTGGTCATTAGCTTTCGAATGACACCCCAGTGGCCCCTGTGGACTCACCAAGAGTCCCTGCAGGGGCCACAATGCGTGACCTGGACAGCAGTTTTGAAAAGACATTTTCAGCCTTGGTCAGATTTGGGGGCTGTCTAAGCCCATAACTCTTGTGCAGAAGGGGTCAGGCCACCCCCACTTGGCAGGATCATCGTCCAGGAGGCTGCCTACACACAGCACATCACTTGTCCCCCTGCTCCCCAGGGAATTTGAATTCAGGGGGTCACAGCATGGCTGCCCATGGATATAAAATGGTCCTGGTTGGGCAGGCCTGAGGGGGGCACAAACGACCACCGGAGCAGCACACAGCCCCAATAGCTGTTCCCTCTCCTCAGCCTGGTCATTAGCTTTCGAATGACACCCCAGTGGCCCCTGTGGACTCACCAAGAGTCCCAGCAGGGGCCACAATGCGTGACCTGGACAGCAGATTTGAAAAGACATTTTCAGCCTGGGTCAGATTTGGGGGCTGTCTAAGCCCATAACTCTTGTGCAGAAGGGGTCAGGCCACCCCCACTTGGCAGGAATATCGTCCAGGAGGCCACCTACACACAGCAACATCACTTGTCCCCCTGCTCCCCAGGGAATTTGAATTCAGGGGGTCACAGCATGGCTGCCCGTAGATAAAAAATGGTCGTGGTGGCGCCGGCCTGAGGGGGGCACAAACGACCGCCGGAGCAGCACACAGCCCAATAGCTGTTCCCTCTCCTCAGCCTGGTCATTAGCTTTCGAATGACACCCCAGTGGCCCCTCTGGACTCACCAAGAGTCCCTGCAGGGGCCACAATGCGTGACCTGGACAGCAGTTTTGAAAAGACATTTTCAGCCTGGGTCAGATTTGGGGGCTGTCTAAGCCCATAACTCTTGTGCAGAAGGGGTCAGGCCACCCCCACTTGGCAGGAATATCGTCCAGGAGGCCACCTACACACAGCAACATCACTTGTCCCCCTGCTCCCCAGGGAATTTGAATTCAGGGGGTCACAGCATGGCTGCCCGTAGATAAAAAATGGTCCTGGATGGGCAGGCCTGAGGGGGGCACAAACGACCACCGGAGCAGCACACAGCCCCAATAGCTGATCCCTCTCCTCAGCCTGGTCATTAGCTTTCGAATGACACCCCAGTGGCCCCTGTGGACTCACCAAGAGTCCCAGCAGGGGCCACAATGCGTGACCTGGACAGCAGATTTGAAAATACATTTTCAGCCTGGGTCAGATTTGGGGGCTGTCTAAGCCCATAACTCTTGTGCAGAAGGGGTCAGGCCACCCCCACTTGGCAGGAATATCATCCAGGAGGCCACCTACACATAGCAACATCACTTGTCCCCCTGCTCCACAGGGAATTTGAATTCAGGGGGTCACAGCATGGCTGCCCGTAGATAAAAAATGGTCGTGGTGGCGAAGGCCTGAGGGGGGCACAAACGACCGCCGGAGCAGCACACAGCCCCAATAGCTGTTCCCTCTCCTCAGCCTGGTCATTAGCTTTCGAATGACACCCCAGTGGCCCCTGTGGACTCACCAAGAGTCCCAGCAGGGGCCACAATGCGTGACCTGGACAGCAGATTTGAAAATACATTTTCAGCCTGGGTCAGATTTGGGGGCTGTCTAAGCCCATAACTCTTGTGCAGAAGGGGTCAGGCCACCCCCACTTGGCAGGAATATCGTCCAGGAGGCCACCTACACACAGCAACATCACTTGTCCCCCTGCTCCCCAGGGAATTTGAATTCAGGGGGTCACAGCATGGCTGCCCGTAGATAAAAAATGGTCGTGGTGGCGCCGGCCTGAGGGGGGCACAAACGACCGCCGGAGCAGCACACAGCCCCAATAGCTGTTCCCTCTCCTCAGCCTGGTCATTAGCTTTCGAATGACACCCCAGTGGCCCCTGTGGACTCACCAAGAGTCCCAGCAGGGGCCACAATGCGTGACCTGGACAGCAGATTTGAAAATACATTTTCAGCCTGGGTCAGATTTGGGGGCTGTCTAAGCCCATAACTCTTGTGCAGAAGGGGTCAGGCCACCCCCACTTGGCAGGAATATCGTCCAGGAGGCCACCTACACACAGCAACATCACTTGTCCCCCTGCTCCACAGGGAATTTGAATTCAGGGGGTCACAGCATGGCTGCTCGTAGATAAAAATGGTCGTGGTGGCGCAGGCCTGAGGGGGGCACAAACGACCGCCGGAGCAGCACACAGCCCCAATAGCTGTTCCCTCTCCTCAGCCTGGTCATTAGCTTTCGAATGACACCCCAGTGGCCCCTGTGGACTCACCAAGAGTCCCAGCAGGGGCCACAATGCGTGACCTGGACAGCAGTTTTGAAAATACATTTTCAGCCTGGGTCAGATTTGGGGGCTGTCTAAGCCCATAACTCTTGTGCAGAAGGGGTCAGGCCACCCCCACTTGGCAGGAATATCGTCCAGGAGGCCACCTACACACAGCAACATCACTTGTCCCCCTGCTCCCCAGGGAATTTGAATTCAGGGGGTCACAGCATGGCTGCCCGTAGATAAAAAATGGTCGTGGTGGCGCCGGCCTGAGGGGGGCACAAACGACCGCCGGAGCAGCACACAGCCCCAATAGCTGTTCCCTCTCCTCAGCCTGGTCATTAGCTTTCGAATGACACCCCAGTGGCCCCTGTGGACTCACCAAGAGTCCCAGCGGGGGCCACAATGCGTGACCTGGACAGCAGATTTGAAAATACATTTTCAGCCTGGGTCAGATTTGGGGGCTGTCTAAGCCCATAACTCTTGTGCAGAAGGGGTCAGGCCACCCCCACTTGGCAGGATCATCGTCCAGGAGGCTACCTACACACAGCAACATCACTTGTCCCCCTGCTCCCCAGGGAATTTGAATTCAGGGGGTCACAGCATGGCTGCCCATGGATATAAAATGGTCCTGGTTGGGCAGGCCTGAGGGGGGCACAAACGACCACCGGAGCAGCACACAGCCCCAATAGCTGTTCCCTCTCCTCAGCCTGGTCATTAGCTTTCGAATGACACCCCAGTGGCCCCTGTGGACTCACCAAGAGTCCCTGCAGGGGCCACAATGCGTGACCTGGACAGCAGTTTTGAAAAGACATTTTCAGCCTGGGTCAGATTTGGGGGCTGTCTAAGCCCATAACTCTTGTGCAGAAGGGGTCAGGCCACCCCCACTTGGCAGGATCATCGTCCAGGAGGCTGCCTACACACAGCACATCACTTGTCCCCCTGCTCCCCAGGGAATTTGAATTCAGGGGGTCACAGCATGGCTGCCCATGGATATAAAATGGTCCTGGTTGGGCAGGCCTGAGGGGGGCACAAACGACCACCGGAGCAGCACACAGCCCCAATAGCTGTTCCCTCTCCTCAGCCTGGTCATTAGCTTTCGAATGACACCCCAGTGGCCCCTGTGGACTCACCAAGAGTCCCAGCAGGGGCCACAATGCGTGACCTGGACAGCAGATTTGAAAAGACATTTTCAGCCTGGGTCAGATTTGGGGGCTGTCTAAGCCCATAACTCTTGTGCAGAAGGGGTCAGGCCACCCCCACTTGGCAGGAATATCGTCCAGGAGGCCACCTACACACAGCAACATCACTTGTCCCCCTGCTCCCCAGGGAATTTGAATTCAGGGGGTCACAGCATGGCTGCCCGTAGATAAAAAATGGTCGTGGTGGCGCCGGCCTGAGGGGGGCACAAACGACCGCCGGAGCAGCACACAGCCCAATAGCTGTTCCCTCTCCTCAGCCTGGTCATTAGCTTTCGAATGACACCCCAGTGGCCCCTCTGGACTCACCAAGAGTCCCTGCAGGGGCCACAATGCGTGACCTGGACAGCAGTTTTGAAAAGACATTTTCAGCCTGGGTCAGATTTGGGGGCTGTCTAAGCCCATAACTCTTGTGCAGAAGGGGTCAGGCCACCCCCACTTGGCAGGAATATCGTCCAGGAGGCCACCTACACACAGCAACATCACTTGTCCCCCTGCTCCCCAGGGAATTTGAATTCAGGGGGTCACAGCATGGCTGCCCGTAGATAAAAAATGGTCCTGGATGGGCAGGCCTGAGGGGGGCACAAACGACCACCGGAGCAGCACACAGCCCCAATAGCTGATCCCTCTCCTCAGCCTGGTCATTAGCTTTCGAATGACACCCCAGTGGCCCCTGTGGACTCACCAAGAGTCCCAGCAGGGGCCACAATGCGTGACCTGGACAGCAGATTTGAAAAGACATTTTCAGCCTGGGTCAGATTTGGGGGCTGTCTAAGCCCATAACTCTTGTGCAGAAGGGGTCAGGCCACCCCCACTTGGCAGGAATATCATCCAGGAGGCCACCTACACATAGCAACATCACTTGTCCCCCTGCTCCACAGGGAATTTGAATTCAGGGGGTCACAGCATGGCTGCCCGTAGATAAAAAATGGTCGTGGTGGCGAAGGCCTGAGGGGGGCACAAACGACCGCCGGAGCAGCACACAGCCCCAATAGCTGTTCCCTCTCCTCAGCCTGGTCATTAGCTTTCGAATGACACCCCAGTGGCCCCTGTGGACTCACCAAGAATCCCAGCAGGGGCCACAATGCGTGACCTGGACAGCAGATTTGAAAATACATTTTCAGCCTGGGTCAGATTTGGGGGCTGTCTAAGCCCATAACTCTTGTGCAGAAGGGGTCAGGCCACCCCCACTTGGCAGGAATATCGTCCAGGAGGCCACCTACACACAGCAACATCACTTGTCCCCCTGCTCCCCAGGGAATTTGAATTCAGGGGGTCACAGCATGGCTGCCCGTAGATAAAAAATGGTCGTGGTGGCGCCGGCCTGAGGGGGGCACAAACGACCGCCGGAGCAGCACACAGCCCCAATAGCTGTTCCCTCTCCTCAGCCTGGTCATTAGCTTTCGAATGACACCCCAGTGGCCCCTGTGGACTCACCAAGAGTCCCAGCAGGGGCCACAATGCGTGACCTGGACAGCAGATTTGAAAATACATTTTCAGCCTGGGTCAGATTTGGGGGCTGTCTAAGCCCATAACTCTTGTGCAGAAGGGGTCAGGCCACCCCCACTTGGCAGGAATATCGTCCAGGAGGCCACCTACACACAGCAACATCACTTGTCCCCCTGCTCCACAGGGAATTTGAATTCAGGGGGTCACAGCATGGCTGCTCGTAGATAAAAATGGTCGTGGTGGCGCAGGCCTGAGGGGGGCACAAACGACCGCCGGAGCAGCACACAGCCCCAATAGCTGTTCCCTCTCCTCAGCCTGGTCATTAGCTTTCGAATGACACCCCAGTGGCCCCTGTGGACTCACCAAGAGTCCCAGCGGGGGCCACAATGCGTGACCTGGACAGCAGATTTGAAAATACATTTTCAGCCTGGGTCAGATTTGGGGGCTGTCTAAGCCCATAACTCTTGTGCAGAAGGGGTCAGGCCACCCCCACTTGGCAGGAATATCGTCCAGGAGGCCACCTACACACAGCAACATCACTTGTCCCCCTGCTCCCCAGGGAATTTGAATTCAGGGGGTCACAGCATGGCTGCCCGTAGATAAAAAATGGTCGTGGTGGCGCCGGCCTGAGGGGGGCACAAACGACCCCCGGAGCAGCACACAGCCCCAATAGCTGTTCCTTCTCCTCAGCCTGGTCATTAGCTTTCGAATGACACCCCAGTGGCCCCTCTGGACTCACCAAGAGTCCCTGCAGGGGCCACAATGCGTGACCTGGACAGCAGTTTTGAAAAGACATTTTCAGCCTGGGTCAGATTTGGGGGCTGTCTAAGCCCATAACTCTTGTGCAGAAGGGGTCAGGCCACCCCCACTTGGCAGGAATATCGTCCAGGAGGCCACCTACACACAGCAACATCACTTGTCCCCCTGCTCCCCAGGGAATTTGAATTCAGGGGGTCACAGCATGGCTGCCCATGGATATAAAATGGTCCTGGTTGGGCAGGCCTGAGGGGGGCACAAACGACCACCGGAGCAGCACACAGCCCCAATAGCTGATCCCTCTCCTCAGCCTGGTCATTAGCTTTCGAATGACACCCCAGTGGCCCCTGTGGACTCACCAAGAGTCCCAGCAGGGGCCACAATGCGTGACCTGGACAGCAGATTTGAAAAGACATTTTCAGCCTGGGGCAGCCCGTTATCCATTTGCAGAGAAACATGGAAGACTATGGCATTCTCCAGCACTATGTGTACTATTTATATGGGCACTAGATGGTGGCCCGTTTCTATGGATGGGATTCTCCAGCACTACGTGTGCTATTTATATAGGCATTGGAAGGCATTCTCCAGCACTATGTGTACTATTTATATGAGCAGTGGACGGCATTCTCCAGCACCATGTGTACTATTGGTGTGGGCATTGGATGGCATTCTCCAGCACTATGTGTACTATTGGTGTGGGCACTGGATGGCATTCTCCAGCACCATGTGTACTATTGGTGTGGGCACTGGAATGCATTCTCCAGCACTATGTGTACTGTTGGTGTGGGAACTGGATGGCATTCTCCAGCACTATGTGTGCTATTTATATGGGCAGTGGGGGGGTCCCTGTTTGGGGCCAATATCTCTGGAATCCCAAGTCTCAGCCGGCCGAGGGGGGGTCTTAACATTTGTGGGAGAGTCTGTTCTCTCACCACCTGAAATATCTAGTGCCTATGTCAGTCAACCACGGAGATATAAGCGTTTATCTCCCTATGAGGACTCCCATTCATTTGGGACTTTGAAATATTTTTTTCACTTGCAGAGTCCATTCCGGGTAAGAAAGCCTATAACTCGGGTTTCTTACCCAGATTGGACCCTGTCATTTTCATTGAAGGGGGAGCTCACGGTCCCGGCCTCGTTTCTCCGGAACCACAAGTCGCAGCGATGCGCTTTTGGTGTCTTTTTAAAGGGCAGACCCTGGGCTTTCTTCCACAGCAGGAACTTTTTGCGCCGTACCTACGACCGCAGAGCGGTGACCCCCGGAGTTTTGGCATTTTTTTCCTCATAGACATGCATTGGAAGCGATTTGATAGGGGGGTCTCTGTTTCGGGCCAATATCTCTGGAATCCCAAGTCTCAGCCGGTCGAGGGGGGTCTTATCATTTGCAGGAGAGTCTGTGCTCTCACCACCTGAAATATCTAGTGCCTATGTCAGTCAACCACGGAGATATAAGCGTTTATCTCCCTATGAGGACTCCCATTCATTTGGGACTTTGAAATATTTTTTCCACTTGCAGAGTCCATTCCGGGTAAGAAAGCCTATAACTCGGGTTTCTTACCCAGATTGGACCCTGTCATTTTCATTGAAGGGGGAGCTCACGGTCCCAGCCTCGTTTCTCCGGAACCACAAGTCGCAGCGACGCGCTTTTGGTGTCTTTTTAAAGGGCAGACCCTGGGCTTTCTTCCACAGCAGGAACTTTTTGCGCCGTACCTACGACCGCAGAGCGGTGACCCCCATAGTTTTGGCATTTTTTTCCTCATAGACATGCATTGGAAGCGATTTGATAGGGGGGGTCTCTGTCTGGGGCCAATATCTCTGGAATCCCAAGTCTCAGTTGGTCAAGGGGGGTCTTAACATTTGTGGGAGAGTCTGTGCTCTCACCACCTGAAATATCTAGTGCCTATGTCAGTCAACCACGGAGATATAAGCGTTTATCTCCCTATGAGGACTCCCATTCATTTGGGACTTTGAAATATTTTTTTCACTTGCAGAGTCCATTCCGGGTAAGAAAGCCTATAACTCGGGTTTCTTACCCAGATCGGACCCTGTCATTTTCATTGAAGGGGGAGCTCACGGTCCCGGCCTCATTTCTCCGGAACCACAAGTCGCAGCGACGTGCTTTTGGTGTCATTTTAAAGGGCAGGCCCGGGGCTTTCTTCCCCGGAAAGAACTTTTTGCGCCGTACCTACGAACGCAGAGCAGTGACCCCCGGAGTTTTGGCATTTTTTTTCCTCATAGACATGCATTGGAAGCGATTTGATAGGGGGGTCTCTGTTTCGGGCCAATATCTCTGGAATCCCAAGTCTCAGCCGGTCGAGGGGGGTCTTAACATTTGTGGGAGAGTCTGTGCTCTCACCTCCTGAAATATCTAGTGCCTATGTCAGTCAACCACGGAGATATAAGCGTTTATCTCCCTATGAGGACTCCCATTCATTTGGGACTTTGAAATATTTTTTTCACTTGCAGAGTCCATTCCGGGTAAGAAAGCCTATAACTCGGGTTTCTTACCCAGATCGGACCCTGTCATTTTCATTGAAGGGGGAGCTCACGGTCCCGGCCTCGTTTCTCCGGAACCACAAGTCGCAGCGACGCGCTTTTGGTGTCATTTTAAAGGGCAGACCCTGGGCTTTCTTCCAAAGCAGGAACTTTTTGCGCCGTACCTACGACCGCAGAGCGGTGATCCCCAGAGTTTTGGCATTTTTTTCCTCATAGACATGCATTGGAAGCAATTTGATAGGGGGGTCTCTGTCTGGGGCCAATATCTCTGGAATCCCAAGTCTCAGCCGGTCGAGGGGGGTCTTAACATTTGTGGGAGAGTCTGTTCTCTCACCACCTGAAATATCTAGTGCCTATGTCAGTCAACCACGGAGATATAAGCGTTTATCTCCATATGAGGACTCCCATTCATTTGGGACTTTGAAATATTTTTTTCACTTGCAGAGTCCATTCCGGGTAAGAAAGCCTATAACTCGGGTTTCTTACCCAGATCGGACCCTGTCATTTTCATTGAAGGGGGAGCTCACGGTCCCGGCCTCGTTTCTCCGGAACCACAAGTCGCAGCGACGCGCTTTTGGTGTCTTTTTAAAGGGCAGACCCTGGGCTTTCTTACAAAGCAGGAACTTTTTGCACCGTACCTACGACCGCAGAGCGGTGACCCCCAGAGTTTTGGCATTTTTTTCCTCATAGACATGCATTGGAAGCGATTTGATAGGGGGGGTCTCTGTCTGGGGCCAATATCTCTGGAATCCCAAGTCTCAGTTGGTCAAGGGGGGTCTTAACATTTGTGGGAGAGTCTGTGCTCTCACCACCTGAAATATCTAGTGCCTATGTCAGTCAACCACGGAGATATAAGCGTTTATCTCCCTATGAGGACTCCCATTCATTTGGGACTTTGAAATATTTTTTTCACTTGCAGAGTCCATTCCGGGTAAGAAAGCCTATAACTCGGGTTTCTTACCCAGATCGGACCCTGTCATTTTCATTGAAGGGGGAGCTCACGGTCCCGGCCTCGTTTCTCCGGAACCACAAGTCGCAGCGACGCGCTTTTGGTGTCATTTTAAAGGGCAGGCCCTGGGCTTTCTTCCCCAGAAAGAACTTTGGCGCAGGACCTACGACCGCAGAGCGGTGACCCCCGGAGTTTTGGCATTTTTTTTCTCATAGACATGCATTGGAAGCGATTTGATAGGGGGGTCTCTGTTTGGGGCCAATATCTCTGGAATCCCAAGTCTCATCCGGTCGAGGGGGGTCTTATTTGTGGGAGAGTCTGTGCTCTCACCACATGAAATATCTAGTGCCTATGTCAGTCAACCACGGAGATATAAGTGTTTGTCTCCCTATGAGGATTCCCATTCATTTAGGACTCTGAAATATTTTTCAAGTTTCTGAAAAAATGGAAAGCGCCATGCAATAAATGGCACAATAATAATAATAATAATAATAATAATAATCTATATATATATAATTGTCTAAGGGTTTTTCTGTCTGTCCTGGAAATCCCGCATCTCTGATTGGTCGAGGCCGCCTGGGCCTCGACCAATCAGCGACGGGCACAGTATCGACGTAGATGTCATAATGGTTGCCATGGCGACGATGATGTCATAAAGGTTGCCTCAACCAATCAGCGATGGGCACAGTCTGCTGCAAATTCTGGAATCATAATTGTCCATATACTACGGGGACATGCATATTCTAGAATACCCGATGCGTTAGAATCGGGCCACAATCTAGTAGCACAATAATCCGATAGCGCTGCACATATATTAACACATAGTGATGAGGGCCCAATGCCATCATAGCAGGAAGGTGGTGACGACACACTGGCTGGGTTCTGTGGTGCTGGCCACCTAGCACCCCCCGCGTACGGACACTGAGTTACCGTTAGCAGGGTGGAGACAGCGCCGCTGCTGCAGGTGTGTGCAGGAGTCTTTCCCAGATATCCCTGCACTGTCCTGGATGTTAAATTGCAGCATCTGTGTTCAGGATAGTGCATCTTCCTAACAATGCATATATTATCAGTACTAATAGATCTATTTGGCCATATTCGGCATCTGAATATATTCAATCAACACTACACCCCACCAATATACTAGAGAGGCAAACAAAATCATGTCAAACTTTTACAACATTTTATTTGTGGAAAAAGTGATGAGGCCGAGGCAAAATACATTTATCACAAAAACAAAATATAAGAAAAAAAAACTGCTTTAAAATGTAACCAATTCCAACCACTGCTTTCAACCTGTGGAAAGAGAAAAATCAAATTAAAAACATTTTACAATGCAGAATACAATAAAAGTAAATAGTGTGAGCTTGGGATTATAGTACAGAAAGGTGAATGGCTCCCTGTGAGAGGGTGTCACGGGCTGGAGGACGGTGTCACGGGCTGGAGGACGGTGTCACGGGCTGGAGGACGGTGTCACGGGCTGGAGGACGGTGTCACGGGCATGGAGGACGGTTGTCAGGGCATGGAGGACGGTTGTCAGTGCATGGAGGACGGTTGTCAGGGCATGGAGGAGGCTGTCAGGGCATGGAGGAGGCTGCCAGGGCATGGAGGAGGCTGTCAGGGCATGGAGGAGGCTGCCAGGGCATGGAGGAGGCTGCCAGGGCATGGAGGAGGCTGTCAGGGCATGGAGGAGGCTGTCTGGGGATGGAGGAGGCTGTCTGGGGATGGAGGAGGCTGTCTGGGGATGGAGGAGGCTGTCAGGGCATGGAGGAGGCTGTCAGGGCATGGAGGAGGCTGTCAGGGGCAGGAGGAGGCTGTCATGGGCAAGACGAGGCTGTCATGGGCAAGAGGAGGCTGTCAGGGGATGGAGGAGGCTGTCTGGGGATGGTGGAGGCTGTCTGGGCATGGAGGAGGCTGTCAGGGGAAGGAGGAGGCTGTCAGGGGCAAGAGGAGGCTGTCAGGGCATGGAGGAGGCTGTCAGGGGATGGAGGAGGCTGTCAGGGGCAGGAGGAGGCTGTCAGGGGCAAGAGGAGGCTGTCTGGGGCAGGAGGAGGCTGTCAGGGGATGGAGGAGGCTGTCAGGGGAAGGAGGAGGCTGTCAGGGGAAGGAGGAGGCTGTCAGGGGCAAGAGGAGGCTGTCTGGGGATGGAGGAGGCTGTCTGGGGATGGAGGAGGCTGTCTGGGGCAGGAGGAGGCTCTCAGGGGCAAGAGGAGGCTGTCTGGGGATGGAGGAGGCTGTCTGGGGATGGAGGAGGCTGTCTGGGGATGGAGGAGGCTGTCTGGGGATGGAGGAGGCTGTCTGGGGATGGAGGAGGCTGTCTGGGGATGGAGGAGGCTGTCTGGGGATGGAGGAGGCTGTCAGCGGCTGGAGGAGGCTGTCAGACGCTACATATGGCAAATGCAAGGTAAACCCGATTCCCGTCCCACCTGTGGGACTCCGGTCCCTCTTGCGGGATGAAACTCGGGTTTACCTTGCATTTGTCATAAGTAGTGTCTCAGGGGCAGGAGGAGGCTGTCAGGGGCAGGAGCAGGCTGTCAGGGGCAGGAGCAGGCTGTCAGGGGCAGGAGCAGGCTGTCAGGGGCAGGAGCAGGCTGTCAGGGGCAGGAGCAGGCTGTCTGGGGATGGAGCAGGCTGTCAGGGGCAGGAGGAGGCTGTCTGGGGATGGAGGAGGCTGTCAGGGGCAGGAGGAGGCTGTCTGGGGATGGAGGAGGCTGTCTGGGGATGGAGGAGGCTGTCTGGGGATGGAGGAGGCTGTCAGGGGCAGGAGGAGGCTGTCATGGGCAGGAGGAGGCTGTCAGGGGAAGGAGGAGGCTGTCAGGGCATGGAGGAGGCTGTCAGGGGCAGGAGGAGGCTGTCTGGGCATGGAGGAGGCTGTCAGGGGAAGGAGGAGGCTGTCAGGGCATGGAGGAGGCTGTCAGGGCATGGAGGAGGCTGTCAGGGGATGGAGGAGGCTGTCAGGGGCAGGAGGAGGCTGTCAGGGGCAAGAGGAGGCTGTCTGGGGCAGGAGGAGGCTGTCTGGGGATGGTGGAGGCTGTCTGGGCATGGAGGAGGCTGTCAGGGGAAGGAGGAGGCTGTCAGGGGCAAGAGGAGGCTGTCTGGGGCAGGAGGAGGCTGTCTGGGGATGGTGGAGGCTGTCTGGGCATGGAGGAAGCTGTCAGGGGAAGGAGGAGGCTGTCAGGGGAAGGAGGAGGCTGTCAGGGGAAGGAGGAGGCTGTCAGGGGCAAGAGGAGGCTGTCTGGGGATGGAGGAGGCTGTCTGGGGATGGAGGAGGCTGTCTGGGGCAGGAGGAGGCTCTCAGGGGCAGGAGGAGGCTGTCTGGGGATGGAGGAGGCTGTCTGGGGATGGAGGAGGCTGTCTGGGGATGGAGGAGGCTGTCTGGGGATGGAGGAGGCTGTCTGGGGATGGAGGAGGCTGTCAGCGGCTGGAGGAGGCTGTCAGACGCTACATATGGCAAATGCAAGGTAAACCCGATTCCCGTCCCACCTGTGGGACTCAGGTCCCTCTGGCGGGATGAAATTCGGGTTTACCTTGCATTTGTCATAAGTAGTGTCTCAGAGGCTGGAGAGGGTGTCAGGGGCAGGAGGAGGCTGTCAGGGGCAGGAGGAGGCTGTCAGGGGCAGGAGGAGGCTGTCAGGGGCAGGAGGAGGCTGTCTGGGGCAGGAGGAGGCTGTCTGGGGCAGGAGGAGGCTGTCTGGGGCAGGAGGAGGCTGTCTGGGGCAGGAGGAGGCTCTCAGGGGCAGGAGGAGGCTCTCAGGGGCAGGAGGAGGCTATCAGGGGCAGGAGCAGGCTGTCAGGGGCAGGCGCAGGCTGTCTGGGGATGGAGGAGGCTGTCAGGGGCAGGAGGAGGCTGTCTGGGGATGGAGGAGGCTGTCTGGGGATGGAGGAGGCTGTCTGGGGATGGAGGAGGCTGTCTGGGGATGGAGGAGGCTGTCTGGGGATGGAGGAGGCTGTCTGGGGATGGAGGAGGCTGTCTGGGGATGGAGGAGGCTGTCAGGGGCAAGAGGAGGCTGTCAGGGGCAAGAGGAGGCTGTCAGGGGAAGGAGGAGGCTGTCAGGGGCAAGAGGAGGCTGTCAGGGCATGGAGGAGGCTGTCAGGGGATGGAGGAGGCTGTCAGGGGATGGAGGAGGCTGTCAGGGGAAGGAGGAGGCTGTCAGGGGCAAGAGGAGGCTGTCTGGGGATGGAGGAGGCTGTCTGGGGATGGAGGAGGCTGTCTGGGGATGGAGGAGGCTGTCTGGGGATGGAGGAGGCTGTCAGGGGCAGGAGGAGGCTGTCAGGGGCAAGAGGAGGCTGTCTGGGGATGGAGGAGGCTGTCAGGGGAAGGAGGAGGCTGTCAGGGGAAGGAGGAGGCTGTCAGGGGAAGGAGGAGGCTGTCAGGGGCAAGAGGAGGCTGTCTGGGGCAGGAGGAGGCTCTCAGGGGCAAGAGGAGGCTGTCTGGGGATGGAGGAGGCTGTCTGGGGATGGAGGAGGCTGTCTGGGGATGGAGGAGGCTGTCTGGGGCAGGAGGAGGCTCTCAGGGGCAGGAGCAGGCTGTCAGGGGCAGGCGCAGGCTGTCTGGGGATGGAGGAGGCTGTCAGGGGCAGGAGGAGGCTGTCTGGGGATGGAGGAGGCTGTCTGGGGATGGAGGAGGCTGTCTGGGGATGGAGGAGGCTGTCAGGGGATGGAGGAGGCTGTCTGGGGATGGAGGAGGCTGTCTGGGGATGGAGGAGGCTGTCAGGGGCAGGAGGAGGCTGTCAGGGGCAGGAGGAGGCTGTCTGGGGATGGTGGAGGCTGTCTGGGGATGGAGGAGGCTGTCTGGGGATGGAGGAGGCTGTCTGGGGATGGAGGAGGCTGTCTGGGGATGGAGGAGGCTGTCAGGGGCAGGAGGAGGCTGTCATGGGCAGGAGGAGGCTGTCATGGGCAGGAGGAGGCTGTCAGGGCATGGAGGAGGCTGTCAGGGGAAGGCTGTCAGGGGAAGGAGGAGGCTGTCAGGGGCAAGAAGAGGCTGTCTGGGGATGGAGGAGGCTGTCTGGGGCAGGAGGAGGCTCTCAGGGGCAAGAGGAGGCTGTCTGGGGATGGAGGAGGCTGTCTGGGGATGGAGGAGGCTGTCTGGGGATGGAGGAGGCTGTCTGGGGATGGAGGAGGCTGTCTGGGGATGGAGGAGGCTGTCTGGGGATGGAGGAGGCTGTCAGGGGAAGGAGGAGGCTGTCAGGGGCAGGAGGAGGCTGTCTGGGGATGGAGGAGGCTGTCTGCGGATGGAGGAGGCTGTCTGGGGATGGAGGAGGCTTTCTGGGGAAGGAGGAGGCTGTCAGGGCATGGAGGAGGCTGTCAAGGGAAGGAGGAGGCTGTCAGGGGAAGGAGGAGGCTGTCAGGGGCAAGAGAAGGCTGTCTGGGGATGGAGGAGGCTGTCAGGGGCAGGAGGAGGCTGTCTGGGGATGGAGGAGGCTGTCTGGGGCAGGAGGAGGCTGTCTGGGGATGGAGGAGGCTGTCTGGGGATGGAGGAGGCTGTCTGGGGATGGAGGAGGCTGTCAGGGGCAGGAGGAGGCTGTCAGGGGCAGGAGGAGGCTGTCTGGGGATGGAGGAGGCTGTCTGGGGATGGAGGAGGCTGTCTGGGGATGGAGGAGGCTGTCAGGGGCAGGAGGAGGCTGTCATGGGCAGGAGAAGGCTGTCAGCGGCTGGAGGAGGCTGTCAGACGCTACATATGGCAAATGCAAGGTAAACCCGATTCCCGTCCCACCTGTGGGACTCTGGTCCCTCTTGCGGGATGAAATTCGGGTTTACCTTGCATTTGTCATAAGTAGTGTCTCAGAGGCTGGAGAGGGTGTCAGGGGCAGGAGGAGGATGTCAGGGGCAGGAGGAGGCTGTCAGGGGCAGGAGGAGGCTGTCAGGGGCAGGAGGAGGCTGTCAGGGGCAGGAGGAGGCTGTCAGGGGCAGGAGGAGGCTGTCAGGGGCAGGAGCAGGCTGTCAGGGGCAGGCGCAGGCTGTCTGGGGATGGAGGAGGCTGTCAGGGGCAGGAGGAGGCTGTCAGGGGCAGGAGGAGGCTGTCAGGGGCAGGAGGAGGCTGTCAGGGGAAGGAGGAGGCTGTCAGGGGAAGGAGGAGGCTGTCAGGGGAAGGAGGAGGCTGTCAGGGGAAGGAGGAGGCTGTCAGGGGAAGGAGGAGGCTGTCAGGGGAAGGAGGAGGCTGTCTGGGGATGGAGGAGGCTGTCTGGGGATGGAGGAGGCTGTCTGGGGATGGAGGAGGCTGTCTGGGCATGGAGGAGGCTGTCTGGGCATGGAGGAGGCTGTCTGGGCATGGAGGAGGCTGTCTGGGCATGGAGGAGGCTGTCTGGGCATGGAGGAGGCTGTCAGGGGCAGGAGGAGGCTGTCAGGGGCAGGAGGAGGCTGTCTGGGGATGGAGGAGGCTGTCTGGGGCAGGAGGAGGCTGTCAGGGGCAGGAGGAGGCTGTCAGGGGAAGGAGGAGGCTGTCAGGGGCAGGAGGAGGCTGTCAGGGGCAGGAGGAGGCTGTCAGGGGAAGGAGCAGGCTGTCAGGGGCAGGAGCAGGCTGTCAGGGGCAGGCGCAGGCTGTCTGGGGATGGAGGAGGCTGTCAGGGGCAGGAGGAGGCTGTCAGGGGCAGGAGGAGGCTGTCTGGGCATGGAGGAGGCTGTCTGGGCATGGAGGAGGCTGTCTGGGCATGGAGGAGGCTGTCTGGGCATGGAGGAGGCTGTCTGGGCATGGAGGAGGCTGTCAGGGGAAGGAGGAGGCTGTCAGGGGCAGGAGGAGGCTGTCTGGGGATGGAGGAGGCTGTCTGCGGATGGAGGAGGCTGTCTGGGGATGGAGGAGGCTTTCTGGGGAAGGAGGAGGCTGTCAGGGCATGGAGGAGGCTGTCAAGGGAAGGAGGAGGCTGTCAGGGGAAGGAGGAGGCTGTCAGGGGCAAGAGAAGGCTGTCTGGGGATGGAGGAGGCTGTCAGGGGCAGGAGGAGGCTGTCTGGGGATGGAGGAGGCTGTCTGCGGATGGAGGAGGCTGTCTGGGGATAAAGGAGGAGGCTGTCTGGGGATAAAGGAGGAGGCTGTCTGGGGATGGAGGAGGCTTTCTGGGGATGGAGGAGGCTGTCAGGGCATGGAGGAGGCTGTCAAGGGAAGGAGGAGGCTGTCAGGGGAAGGAGGAGGCTGTCAAGGGCAAGAGAAGGCTGTCTGGGGATGGAGGAGGCTGTCTGGGGATGGAGGAGGCTGTCTGGGGATGGAGGAGGCTGTCTGGGGATGGAGGAGGCTGTCTGGGGATGGAGGAGGCTGTCTGGGGATGGAGGAGGCTGTCTGGGGATGGAGGAGGCTGTCAGGGGCAGGAGGAGGCTGTCATGGGCAGGAGGAGGCTGTCATGGGCAGGAGGAGGCTGTCAGGGCATGGAGGAGGCTGTCAGGGGCAGGAGGAGGCTGTCAGGGGCAGGAGGAGGCTGTCAGGGGCAGGAGGAGGCTGTCAGGGGCAGGAGGAGGCTGTCTGGGGTAGGAGGAGGCTGTCTGGGGCAGAAGGAGGCTCTCAGGGGCAGGAGCAGGCTGTCTGGGGATGGAGGAGGCTGTCAGGGGCAGGAGGAGGCTGTCTGGGGATGGAGGAGGCTGTCTGGGGATGGAGGAGGCTGTCAGGGGCAGGAGGAGGCTGTCAGGGGCAGGAGGAGGCTGTCAGGGGCAGGAGGAGGCTCTCAGGGGCAGGAGGAGGCTCTCAGGGGCAGGAGGAGGCTGTCTGGGGATGGAGGAGGCTGTCTGGGGATGGAGGAGGCTGTCTGGGGATGGAGGAGGCTGTCTGGGGATGGAGGAGGCTGTCTGGGGATGGAGGAGGCTGTCTGGGGATGGAGGAGGCTGTCTGGGGCAGGAGGAGGCTCTCAGGGGCAAGAGGAGGCTGTCTGGGGATGGAGGAGGCTGTCTGGGGATGGGGGAGGCTGTCTGGGGATGGAGGAGGCTGTCTGGGGATGGAGGAGGCTGTCTGGGGATGGAGGAGGCTGTCTGGGGATGGAGGAGGCTGTCAGGGGATGGAGGAGGCTGTCAGGGGATGGAGGAGGCTGTCTGGGGATGGAGGAGGCTGTCTGGGGATGGAGGAGGCTGTCTGGGGATGGAGGAGGCTGTCTGGGGATGGAGGAGGCTTTCTGGGGATGGAGGAGGCTGTCTGGGGATGGAGGAGGCTGTCTGGGGATGGAGGAGGCTGTCTGGGGATGGAGGAGGCTGTCTGGGGATGGAGGAGGCTGTCAGGGGCAGGAGGAGGCTGTCAGGGGATGGAGGAGGCTGTCAGGGGCAGGAGGAGGCTGTCTGGGGATGGAGGAGGCTGTCATGGGCAGGAGGAGGCTGTCAGGGGCAGGAGGAGGCTGTCAGGGCATGGAGGAGGCTGTCAGGGGAAGGAGGAGGCTGTCAGGGCATGGAGGAGGCTGTCAGGGGCAGGAGGAGGCTGTCAGGGGCAAGAGGAGGCTGTCTGGGGCAGGAGGAGGCTCTCAGGGGCAAGAGGAGGCTGTCTGGGGATGGAGGAGGCTGTCTGGGGATGGAGGAGGCTGTCTGGGGATGGAGGAGGCTGTCTGGGCATGGAGGAGGCTGTCTGGGCATGGAGGAGGCTGTCTGGGCATGGAGGAGGCTGTCTGGGCATGGAGGAGGCTGTCTGGGCATGGAGGAGGCTGTCAGGGGAAGGAGGAGGCTGTCAGGGGAAGGAGGAGGCTGTCAGGGGCAAGAGGAGGCTGTCTGGGGATGGAGGAGGCTGTCTGGGGATGGAGGAGGCTGTCTGGGGCAGGAGGAGGCTCTCAGGGGCAAGAGGAGGCTGTCTGGGGATGGAGGAGGCTGTCTGGGGATGGAGGAGGCTGTCTGGGGATGGAGGAGGCTGTCTGGGGATGGAGGAGGCTGTCTGGGGATGGAGGAGGCTGTCAGCGGCTGGAGGAGGCTGTCAGACGCTACATATGGCAAATGCAAGGTAAACCCGATTCCCGTCCCACCTGTGGGACTCCGGTCCCTCTGGCGGGATGAAATTCGGGTTTACCTTGCATTTGTCATAAGTAGTGTCTCAGAGGCTGGAGAGGGTGTCAGGGGCAGGAGGAGGCTGTCAGGGGCAGGAGGAGGCTGTCAGGGGCAGGAGGAGGCTGTCAGGGGCAGGAGGAGGCTGTCAGGGGATGGAGGAGGCTGTCTGGGGATGGAGGAGGCTGTCAGGGGCAGGAGGAGGCTGTCAGGGGCAAGAGGAGGCTGTCTGGGGATGGAGGAGGCTGTCAGGGGAAGGAGGAGGCTGTCAGGGGAAGGAGGAGGCTGTCAGGGGCAAGAGGAGGCTGTCAGGGGCAAGAGGAGGCTGTCTGGGGCAGGAGGAGGCTCTCAGGGGCAAGAGGAGGCTGTCTGGGGATGGAGGAGGCTGTCTGGGGATGGAGGAGGCTGTCTGGGGATGGAGGAGGCTGTCTGGGGATGGAGGAGGCTGTCTGGGGATGGAGGAGGCTGTCAGCGGCTGAAGGAGGCTGTCAGACGCTACATATGGCAAATGCAAGGTAAACCCGATTCCCGTCCCACCTGTGGGACTCTGGTCCCTCTTGCGGGATGAAATTCGGGTTTACCTTGCATTTGTCATAAGTAGTGTCTCAGAGGCTGGAGAGGGTGTCAGGGGCAGGAGGAGGCTGTCAGGGGCAGGAGGAGGCTGTCAGGGGCAGGAGGAGGCTGTCAGGGGCAGGAGGAGGCTGTCAGGGGCAGGAGGAGGCTGTCAGGGGCAGGAGGAGGCTGTCAGGGGCAAGAGGAGGCTGTCTGGGGATGGAGGAGGCTGTCTGGGGATGGAGGAGGCTGTCTGGGGATGGAGGAGGCTGTCTGGGCATGGAGGAGGCTGTCTGGGCATGGAGGAGGCTGTCTGGGCATGGAGGAGGCTGTCTGGGCATGGAGGAGGCTGTCTGGGCATGGAGGAGGCTGTCAGGGCATGGAGGAGGCTGTCAGGGGCAGGAGGAGGCTGTCTGGGGATGGAGGAGGCTGTCTGGGGATGGAGGAGGCTGTCTGGGGATGGAGGAGGCTGTCAGGGGCAGGAGGAGGCTGTCTGGGGATGGAGGAGGCTGTCTGGGGATGGAGGAGGCTGTCTGGGGATGGAGGAGGCTGTCAGGGCATGGAGAAGGCTGTCAGGGCATGGAGGAGGCTGTCAGGGGAAGGAGGAGGCTGTCAGGGGCAGGAGGAGGCTGTCAGGGGCAGGAGGAGGCTGTCTGGGGATGGAGGAGGCTGTCAGGGGCAGGAGGAGGCTGTCTGGGGATGGAGGAGGCTGTCTGGGGATGGAGGAGGCTGTCTGGGGATGGAGGAGGCTGTCTGGGGATGGAGGAGGCTGTCAGGGCATGGAGGAGGCTGTCAGGGGAAGGAGGAGGCTGTCAGGGGAAGGAGGAGGCTGTCAGGGGCAAGAGAAGGCTGTCTGGGGCAGGAGGAGGCTGTCTGGGGATGGAGGAGGCTGTCAGGGGCAGGAGGAGGCTGTCTGGGGCAGGAGGAGGCTGTCTGGGGCAGGAGGAGGCTGTCTGGGGCAGGAGGAGGCTGTCTGGGGCAGGAGGAGGCTCTCAGGGGCAGGAGCAGGCTGTCAGGGGCAGGCGCAGGCTGTCTGGGGATGGAGGAGGCTGTCAGGGGCAGGAGGAGGCTGTCTGGGGATGGAGGAGGCTGTCTGGGGATGGAGGAGGCTGTCAGGGGATGGAGGAGGCTGTCTGGGGATGGAGGAGGCTGTCTGGGGATGGAGGAGGCTGTCAGGGGCAGGAGGAGGCTGTCAGGGGCAGGAGGAGGCTGTCTGGGGATGGTGGAGGCTGTCTGGGGATGGAGGAGGCTGTCTGGGGATGGAGGAGGCTGTCTGGGGATGGAGGAGGCTGTCTGGGGATGGAGGAGGCTGTCTGGGGATGGAGGAGGCTGTCAGGGGCAGGAGGAGGCTGTCATGGGCAGGAGGAGGCTGTCATGGGCAGGAGGAGGCTGTCATGGGCAGGAGGAGGCTGTCAGGGCATGGAGGAGGCTGTCAGGGGAAGGCTGTCAGGGGAAGGAGGAGGCTGTCAGGGGCAAGAAGAGGCTGTCTGGGGATGGAGGAGGCTGTCTGGGGCAGGAGGAGGCTCTCAGGGGCAAGAGGAGGCTGTCTGGGGATGGAGGAGGCTGTCTGGGGATGGAGGAGGCTGTCTGGGGATGGAGGAGGCTGTCTGGGGATGGAGGAGGCTGTCTGGGGTTGGAGGAGGCTGTCTGGGGTTGGAGGAGGCTGTCAGGGGAAGGAGGAGGCTGTCAGGGGCAGGAGGAGGCTGTCTGGGGATGGAGGAGGCTGTCTGCGGATGGAGGAGGCTGTCTGGGGATGGAGGAGGCTTTCTGGGGAAGGAGGAGGCTGTCAGGGCATGGAGGAGGCTGTCTGGGGATGGAGGAGGCTGTCTGGGGCAGGAGGAGGCTGTCTGGGGATGGAGGAGGCTGTCTGGGGATGGAGGAGGCTGTCTGGGGATGGAGGAGGCTGTCAGGGGCAGGAGGAGGCTGTCAGGGGCAGGAGGAGGCTGTCTGGGGATGGAGGAGGCTGTCTGGGGATGGAGGAGGCTGTCTGGGGATGGACGAGGCTGTCTGGGGATGGAGGAGGCTGTCTGGGGATGGAGGAGGCTGTCTGGGGATGGAGGAGGCTGTCTGGGGATGGAGTAGGCTGTCTGGGGATGGAGGAGGCTGTCTGGGGATGGAGGAGGCTGTCTGGGGATGGAGGAGGCTGTCTGGGGATGGAGGAGGCTGTCAGGGGCAGGAGGAGGCTGTCATGGGCAGGAGGAGGCTGTCATGGGCAGAAGGAGGCTGTCAGGGCATGGAGGAGGCTGTCAGGGGCAGGAGGAGGCTGTCAGGGGCAGGAGGAGGCTGTCAGGGGCAGGCGCAGGCTGTCTGGGGATGGAGGAGGCTGTCAGTGGCAGGAGGAGGCTGTCTGGGGATGGAGGAGGCTGTCTGGGGCAGGAGGAGGCTGTCTGGGGCAGGACGAAGCTGTCTGGGGCAGGAGGAGGCTCTCAGGGGCAGGAGGAGGCTCTCAGGGGCAGGAGCAGGCTGTCAGGGGCAGGCGCAGGCTGTCTGGGGATGGAGGAGGCTGTCAGGGGCAAGAGAAGGCTGTCTGGGGATGGAGGAGGCTGTCTGGGGATGGAGGAGGCTGTCTGCGGATGGAGGAGGCTGTCTGGGGATGGAGGAGGCTTTCTGGGGAAGGAGGAGGCTGTCAGGGCATGGAGGAGGCTGTCTGGGGATGGAGGAGGCTGTCTGGGGCAGGAGGAGGCTGTCTGGGGATGGAGGAGGCTGTCTGGGGATGGAGGAGGCTGTCTGGGGATGGAGGAGGCTGTCAGGGGCAGGAGGAGGCTGTCAGGGGCAGGAGGAGGCTGTCTGGGGATGGAGGAGGCTGTCTGGGGATGGAGGAGGCTGTCTGGGGATGGAGGAGGCTGTCTGGGGATGGAGGAGGCTGTCTGGGGATGGAGGAGGCTGTCTGGGGATGGAGTAGGCTGTCTGGGGATGGAGGAGGCTGTCTGGGGATGGAGGAGGCTGTCAGGGGCAGGAGGAGGCTGTCATGGGCAGGAGGAGGCTGTCATGGGCAGAAGGAGGCTGTCAGGGCATGGAGGAGGCTGTCAGGGGCAGGAGGAGGCTGTCAGGGGCAGGAGGAGGCTGTCAGGGGCAGGCGCAGGCTGTCTGGGGATGGAGGAGGCTGTCAGTGGCAGGAGGAGGCTGTCTGGGGATGGAGGAGGCTGTCTGGGGCAGGAGGAGGCTGTCTGGGGCAGGACGAAGCTGTCTGGGGCAGGAGGAGGCTCTCAGGGGCAGGAGGAGGCTCTCAGGGGCAGGAGCAGGCTGTCAGGGGCAGGCGCAGGCTGTCTGGGGATGGAGGAGGCTGTCAGGGGCAGGAGGAGGCTGTCTGGGGATGGAGGAGGCTGTCAGGGGCAGGAGGAGGCTGTCTGGGGATGGAGGAGGCTCTCTGGGGATTGAGGAGGCTGTCTGGGGATGGAGGAGGCTTTCTGGGGATGGAGGAGGCTGTCAGGGCATGGAGGAGGCTGTCAGGGCATGGAGCAGGCTGTCAGGGGCAGGAGCAGGCTGTCAGGGGCAGGCGCAGGCTGTCTGGGGATGGAGGAGGCTGTCAGGGGCAGGAGGAGGCTGTCAGGGGCAGGAGGAGGCTGTCAGGGGAAGGAGGAGGCTGTCAGGGGAAGGAGGAGGCTGTCAGGGGAAGGAGGAGGCTGTCAGGGGAAGGAGGAGGCTGTCAGGGGAAGGAGGAGGCTGTCTGGGGAAGGAGGAGGCTGTCTGGGGAAGGAGGAGGCTGTCTGGGGATGGAGGAGGCTGTCTGGGGATGGAGGAGGCTGTCTGGGGATGGAGGAGGCTGTCTGGGCATGGAGGAGGCTGTATGGGCATGGAGGAGGCTGTCTGGGCATGGAGGAGGCTGTCTGGGCATGGAGGAGGCTGTCTGGGCATGGAGGAGGCTGTCTGGGCATGGAGGAGGCTGTCTGGGCATGGAGGAGGCTGTCAGGGGCAGGAGGAGGCTGTCAGGGGCAGGAGGAGGCTGTCTGGGGATGGAGGAGGCTGTCTGGGGATGGAGGAGGCTGTCAGGGGCAGGAGGAGGCTGTCTGGGGATGGAGGAGGCTGTCTGGGGATAAAGGAGGAGGCTGTCTGGGGATAAAGGAGGAGGCTGTCTGGGGATAAAGGAGGAGGCTGTCTGGGGATAAAGGAGGAGGCTGTCTGGGGATGGAGGAGGCTTTCTGGGGATGGAGGAGGCTGTCAGGGCATGGAGGAGGCTGTCAAGGGAAGGAGGAGGCTGTCAGGGGAAGGAGGAGGCTGTCAGGGGCAAGAGAAGGCTGTCTGGGGATGGAGGAGGCTGTCTGGGGATGGAGGAGGCTGTCTGGGGATGGAGGAGGCTGTCTGGGGATGGAGGAGGCTGTCTGGGGATGGAGGAGGCTGTCTGGGGATGGAGGAGGTTGTCTGGGGATGGAGGAGGCTGTCTGGGGATGGAGGAGGCTGTCTGGGGCAGGAGGAGGCTGTCAGGGGCAGGAGGAGGCTGTCTGGGGCAGAAGGAGGCTCTCAGGGGCAGGAGGAGGCTGTCAGGGGCAGGAGGAGGCTGTCAGGGGAAGGAGGAGGCTGTCAGGGGAAGGAGGAGGCTGTCAGGGGAAGGAGGAGGCTGTCAGGGGAAGGAGGAGGCTGTCAGGGGAAGGAGGAGGCTGTCAGGGGAAGGAGGAGGCTGTCAGGGGAAGGAGGAGGCTGTCTGGGGAAGGAGGAGGCTGTCTGGGGAAGGAGGAGGCTGTCTGGGGATGGAGGAGGCTGTCTGGGGATGGAGGAGGCTGTCTGGGGATGGAGGAGGCTGTCTGGGCATGGAGGAGGCTGTCTGGGCATGGAGGAGGCTGTCTGGGCATGGAGGAGGCTGTCTGGGCATGGAGGAGGCTGTCTGGGCATGGAGGAGGCTGTCAGGGGCAGGAGGAGGCTGTCAGGGGCAGGAGGAGGCTGTCTGGGGATGGAGGAGGCTGTCTGGGGATGGAGGAGGCTGTCAGGGGCAGGAGGAGGCTGTCTGGGGATGGAGGAGGCTGTCTGGGGATGGAGGAGGCTGTCTGGGGATAAAGGAGGAGGCTGTCTGGGGATAAAGGAGGAGGCTGTCTGGGGATAAAGGAGGAGGCTGTCTGGGGATGGAGGAGGCTTTCTGGGGATGGAGGAGGCTGTCAGGGCATGGAGGAGGCTGTCAAGGGAAGGAGGAGGCTGTCAGGGGAAGGAGGAGGCTGTCAGGGGCAAGAGAAGGCTGTCTGGGGATGGAGGAGGCTGTCTGGGGATGGAGGAGGCTGTCTGGGGATGGAGGAGGCTGTCTGGGGATGGAGGAGGCTGTCTGGGGATGGAGGAGGCTGTCTGGGGATGGAGGAGGCTGTCTGGGGCAGGAGGAGGCTGTCAGGGGCAGGAGGAGGCTGTCTGGGGCAGAAGGAGGCTCTCAGGGGCAGGAGCAGGCTGTCAGGGGCAGGCGCAGGCTGTCTGGGGATGGAGGAGGCTGTCAGGGGCAGGAGGAGGCTGTCTGGGGATGGAGGAGGCTGTCTGGGGATGGAGGAGGCTGTCAGGGGCAGGAGGAGGCTGTCAGCGGCAGGAGGAGGCTGTCAGGGGCAGGAGGAGGCTCTCAGGGGCAGGAGGAGGCTGTCTGGGGATGGAGGAGGCTGTCTGGGGATGGAGGAGGCTGTCTGGGGATGGAGGAGGCTGTCTGGGGATGGAGGAGGCTGTCTGGGGATGGAGGAGGCTGTCTGGGGATGGAGGAGGCTGTCTGGGGATGGAGGAGGCTGTCTGGGGATGGAGGAGGCTGTCTGGGGATGGAGGAGGCTGTCTGGGGATGGAGGAGGCTGTCTGGGGATGGAGGAGGCTGTCAGGGGCAGGAGGAGGCTGTCATGGGCAGGAGGAGGCTGTCATGGGCAGGAGGAGGCTGTCATGGGCAGGAGGAGGCTGTCAGGGGCAGGAGGAGGCTGTCAGGGGCAGGAGGAGGCTGTCAAGGGAAGGAGGAGGCTGTCAGGGGAAGGAGGAGGCTGTCAGGGGCAGGAGAAGGCTGTCTGGGGATGGAGGAGGCTGTCAGGGGCAGGAGGAGGCTGTCTGGGGATGGAGGAGGCTCTCTGGGGATTGAGGAGGCTGTCTGGGGATGGAGGAGGCTGTCTGGGGATGGAGGAGGCTGTCAGGGGCAGGAGGAGGCTGTCATGGGCAGGAGGAGGCTGTCAGCGGCTGGAGGAGGCTGTCAGACGCTACATATGGCAAATGCAAGGTAAACCCGATTCCCGTCCCACCTGTGGGACTCTGGTCCCTCTTGCGGGATGAAATTCGGGTTTACCTTGCATTTGTCATAAGTAGTGTCTCAGAGGCTGGAGAGGGTGTCAGGGGCAGGAGGAGGCTGTCAGGGGCAGGAGGAGGCTGTCAGGGGCAGGAGGAGGCTGTCAGGGGCAGGAGGAGGCTGTCAGGGGCAGGAGGAGGCTGTCAGGGGAAGGAGCAGGCTGTCAGGGGCAGGAGCAGGCTGTCAGGGGCAGGCGCAGGCTGTCTGGGGATGGAGGAGGCTGTCAGGGGCAGGAGGAGGCTGTCAGGGGCAGGAGGAGGCTGTCAGGGGCAGGAGGAGGCTGTCTGGGGATGGAGGAGGCTGTCTGGGGATGGAGGAGGCTGTCTGGGCATGGAGGAGGCTGTCTGGGCATGGAGGAGGCTGTCTGGGCATGGAGGAGGCTGTCAGGGGCAGGAGGAGGCTGTCAGGGGCAGGAGGAGGCTGTCAGGGGCAGGAGGAGGCTGTCTGGGGATGGAGGAGGCTGTCTGGGGATGGAGGAGGCTGTCAGGGGCAGGAGGAGGCTGTCTGGGGATAAAGGAGGAGGCTGTCTGGGGATAAAGGAGGAGGCTGTCTGGGGATAAAGGAGGAGGCTGTCTGGGGATAAAGGAGGAGGCTGTCTGGGGATGGAGGAGGCTTTCTGGGGATGGAGGAGGCTGTCAGGGCATGGAGGAGGCTGTCAAGGGAAGGAGGAGGCTGTCAGGGGAAGGAGGAGGCTGTCAAGGGCAAGAGAAGGCTGTCTGGGGATGGAGGAGGCTGTCTGGGGATGGAGGAGGCTGTCTGGGGATGGAGGAGGCTGTCTGGGGATGGAGGAGGCTGTCTGGGGATGGAGGAGGCTGTCTGGGGATGGAGGAGGCTGTCTGGGGATGGAGGAGGCTGTCTGGGGATGGAGGAGGCTGTCAGGGGCAGGAGGAGGCTGTCATGGGCAGGAGGAGGCTGTCATGGGCAGGAGGAGGCTGTCAGGGCATGGAGGAGGCTGTCAGGGGCAGGAGGAGGCTGTCAGGGGCAGGAGGAGGCTGTCTGGGGCAGGAGGAGGCTGTCATGGGCAGGAGGAGGCTGTCAGGGGATGGAGGAGGCTGTCAGGGGCAGGAGGAGGCTGTCAGGGGCAAGAGGAGGCTGTCTGGGAATGGAGGAGGCTGTCTGGGGATGGAGGAGGCTGTCTGGGGATGGAGGAGGCTGTCTGGGGATGGAGGAGGCTGTCTGGGGATGGAGGAGGCTGTCTGGGGATGGAGGAGGCTGTCAGGGGAAGGAGGAGGCTGTCTGGGGATGGAGGAGGCTGTCTGGGGATGGAGGAGGCTGTCTGGGGATGGAGGAGGCTGTCTGGGGATGGAGGAGGCTGTCTGGGGATGGAGGAGGCTGTCAGGGGCAGGAGGAGGCTGTCAGGGGCAAGAGGAGGCTGTCTGGGGATGGAGGAGGCTGTCAGGGGAAGGAGGAGGCTGTCAGGGGAAGGAGGAGGCTGTCAGGGGCAAGAGGAGGCTGTCTGGGGATGGAGGAGGCTGTCTGGGGATGGAGGAGGCTGTCTGGGGCAGGAGGAGGCTCTCAGGGGCAAGAGGAGGCTGTCTGGGGATGGAGGAGGCTGTCTGGGGATGGAGGAGGCTGTCTGGGGATGGAGGAGGCTGTCAGCGGCTGTCAGACGCTACATATGGCAAATGCAAGGTAAACCCGATTCCCATCCCACCTGTGGGACTCTGGTCCCTCTTGCGGGATGAAATTCGGGTTTACCTTGCATTTGTCATAAGTAGTGTCTCAGAGGCTGGAGAGGGTGTCAGGGGCAGGAGGAGGTTGTCAGGGGCAGGAGGAGGCTTGTCAGGGGCAGGAGGAGGCTGTCAGGGGCAGGAGGAGGCTGTCAGGGGCAGGAGGAGGCTGTCAGGGGAAGGAGGAGGCTGTCTGGGCATGGAGGAGGCTGTCTGGGCATGGAGGAGGCTGTCTGGGCATGGAGGAGGCTGTCTGGGCATGGAGGAGGCTGTCTGGGCATGGAGGAGGCTGTCAGGGCATGGAGGAGGCTGTCAGGGGCAGGAGGAGGCTGTCAGGGGCAGGAGGAGGCTGTCAGGGCATGGAGGAGGCTGTCAGGGGCAGGAGGAGGCTGTCAGGGGCAGGAGGAGGCTGTCAGGGGCAGGAGGAGGCTGTCTGGGGATGGAGGAGGCTGTCTGGGCATGGAGAAGGCTGTCAGGGCATGGAGGAGGCTGTCAGGGGAAGGAGGAGGCTGTCAGGGGCAGGAGGAGGCTGTCAGGGGCAGGAGGAGGCTGTCAGGGGCAGGAGGAGGCTGTCTGGGGATGGAGGAGGCTGTCTGGGGATGGAGGAGGCTGTCTGGGGATGGAGGAGGCTGTCTGGGGATGGAGGAGGCTTTCTGGGGATGGAGGAGGCTGTCAGGGCATGGAGGAGGCTGTCAAGGGAAGGAGGAGGCTGTCAGGGGAAGGAGGAGGCTGTCAGGGGAAGGAGGAGGCTGTCAGGGGCAAGAGAAGGCTGTCTGGGGCAAGAGAAGGCTGTCTGGGGATGGAGGAGGCTGTCTGGGGATGGAGGAGGCTGTCTGGGGATGGAGGAGGCTGTCTGGGGATGGAGGAGGCTGTCTGGGGATGGAGGAGGCTGTCTGGGGATGGAGGAGGCTGTCTGGGGATGGAGGAGGCTGTCTGGGGATGGAGGAGGCTGTCATGGGCAGGAGGAGGCTGTCATGGGCAGGAGGAGGCTGTCATGGGCAGGAGGAGGCTGTCAGGGCATGGAGGAGGCTGTCAGGGGAAGGAGGAGGCTGTCAGGGGCAGGAGGAGGCTGTCAGGGGCAAGAGGAGGCTGTCTGGGGCAGGAGGAGGCTCTCTGGGGATGGAGGAGGCTGTCTGGGGATGGAGGGGATGGAGGAGGCTGTCTGGGGATCGAGGAGGCTGTCTGGGGATGGAGGAGGCCGTCTGGGGATGGAGGAGGCTGTCTGGGGATGGAGGAGGCTGTCTGGGGATGGAGGAGGCTGTCTGGGGATGGAGGAGGCTGTCAGCGGCTGGAGGAGGCTGTCAGACGCTACATATGGCAAATGCAAGGTAAACCCGATTCCCGTCCCACCTGTGGGACTCCGGTCCCTCTTGCGGGACGAAATTTGGGTTTACCTTGCATTTGTCATAAGTAGTGTCTCAGAGGCTGGAGAGGGTGTCAGGGGCAGGAGGAGGCTGTCAGGGGCAGGAGGAGGCTGTCAGGGGCAGGAGGAGGCTGTCAGGGGCAGGAGGAGGCTGTCAGGGGCAGGAGGAGGCTGTCTGGGGCAGGAGGAGGCTGTCTGGGGCAGGAGGAGGCTGTCTGGGGCAGGAGCAGGCTCTCAGGGGCAGGAGCAGGCTGTCAGGGGCAGGCGCAGGCTGTCTGGGGATGGAGGAGGCTGTCAGGGGCAGGAGGAGGCTGTCTGGGGATGGAGGAGGCTGTCTGGGGATGGAGGAGGCTGTCTGGGGATGGAGGAGGCTGTCAGGGGCAGGAGGAGGCTGTCAGGGGCAGGAGGAGGCTGTCTGGGGATGGAGGAGGCTGTCTGGGGATGGAGGAGGCTGTCAGGGGCAGGAGGAGGCTGTCATGGGCAGGAGGAGGCTGTCAGGGGCAGGAGGAGGCTGTCAGGGGCAAGAGGAGGCTGTCAGGGGCAAGAGGAGGCTGTCAGGGGCAAGAGGAGGCTGTCTGGGGATGGAGGAGGCAGTCTGGGGATGGAGGAGGCTGTCTGGGGATGGAGGAGGCTGTCTGGGGATGGAGGAGGCTGTCTGGGGATGGAGGAGGCTGTCTGGGGATGGAGGAGGCTGTCTGGGGATGGAGGAGGCTGCCTGGGGATGGAGGAGGCTGTCTGGGGATGGAGGAGGCTGTCAGGGGCAGGAGGAGGCTGTCATGGGCAGGAGGAGGCTGTCAGGGCATGGAGGAGGCTGTCAGGGGAAGGCTGTCAGGGGAAGGAGGAGGCTGTCAGGGGCAAGAAGAGGCTGTCTGGGGATGGAGGAGGCTGTCTGGGGATGGAGGAGGCTGTCTGGGGAAGGAGGAGGCTCTCAGGGGCAAGAGGAGGCTGTCTGGGGATGGAGGAGGCTGTCTGGGGATGGAGGAGGCTGTCTGGGGATGGAGGAGGCTGTCTGGGGATGGAGGAGGCTGTCTGGGGATGGAGGAGGCTGTCTGGGGATGGAGGAGGCTGTCTGGGGATGGAGGAGGCTGTCTGGGGATGGAGGAGGCTGTCAGCGGCTGGAGGAGGCTGTCAGACGCTACATATGGCAAATGCAAGGTAAACCCGATTCCCGTCCCACCTGTGGGACTCTGGTCCCTCTTGCGGGATGAAATTCGGGTTTACCTTGCATTTGTCATAAGTAGTGTCTCAGAGGCTGGAGAGGGTGTCAGGGGCAGGAGGAGGCTGTCTGGGGATGGAGGAGGCTGTCAGGGGCAGGAGGAGGCTGTCAGGGGCAGGAGGAGGCTGTCAGGGGCAGGAGGAGGCTGTCTGGGGCAGGAGGAGGCTGTCTGGGGCAGGAGGAGGCTGTCTGGGGCAGGAGGAGGCTGTCTGGGGATGGAGGAGGCTGTCAGGGCATGGAGGAGGCTGTCAGGGCATGGAGGAGGCTGTCAGGGGCAGGAGGAGGCTGTCAGGGGCAAGAGGAGGCTGTCTGGGGATGGAGGAGGCTGTCAGGGGCAGGAGGAGGCTGTCTGGGGATGGAGGAGGCTTTCTGGGGAAGGAGGAGGCTGTCAGGGCATGGAGGAGGCTGTCAGGGGCAGGAGGAGGCTGTCAGGGGCAGGAGGAGGCTGTCAGTGGCAGGAGGAGGCTGTCAGGGGCAGGAGGAGGCTGTCAGGGGAAGGAGGAGGCTGTCAGGGGATGGAGGAGGCTGTCTGGGGATGGAGGAGGCTGTCTGGGGATGGAGGAGGCTGTCTGGGGATGGAGGAGGCTGTCTGGGGATGGAGGAGGCTGTCTGGGGATGGAGGAGGCTGTCTGGGCATGGAGGAGGCTGTCTGGGCATGGAGGAGGCTGTCAGGGCATGGAGGAGGCTGTCAGGGGCAGGAGGAGGCTGTCTGGGGATGGAGGAGGCTGTCTGGGGATGGAGGAGGCTGTCTGGGGATGGAGGAGGCTGTCTGGGGATGGAGGAGGCTGTCAGGGCATGGAGGAGGCTGTCAGGGGCAGGAGGAGGCTGTCTGGGGATGGAGGAGGCTGTCAGGGGCAGGAGGAGGCTGTCTGGGGATGGAGGAGGCTGTCTGGGGATGGAGGAGGCTGTCTGGGGATGGAGGAGGCTGTCAGGGGCAGGAGGAGGCTGTCAGGGGAAGGAGGAGGCTGTCAGGGGAAGGAGGAGGCTGTCAGGGGAAGGAGGAGGCTGTCAGGGGCAAGAGGAGGCTGTCAGGGGCAAGAGGAGGCTGTCTGGGGATGGAGGAGGCTGTCTGGGGATGGAGGAGGCTGTCTGGGGATGGAGGAGGCTGTCTGGGGATGGAGGAGGCTGTCTGGGGATGGAGGAGGCTGTCTGGGGATGGAGGAGGCTGTCTGGGGATGGAGGAGGCTGTCTGGGGATGGAGGAGGCTGTCAGGGGCAGGAGGAGGCTGTCTGGGGATGGAGGAGGCTGTCAGGGGCAGGAGGAGGCTGTCAGGGGCAGGAGGAGGCTGTCTGGGGATGGAGGAGGCTGTCTGGGGATGGAGGAGGCTGTCTGGGGATGGAAGAGGCTTTCTGGGGATGGAGGAGGCTGTCAGGGCCTGGAGGAGGCTGTCAAGGGAAGGAGGAGGCTGTCAGGGGAAGGAGGAGACTGTCAGGGGCAAGAGAAGGCTGTCTGGGGATGGAGGAGGCTGTCTGGGGATGGAGGAGGCTGTCAGGGGCAGGAGGAGGCTGTCAGGGGCAGGAGGAGGCTGTCTGGGGATGGAGGAGGCTGTCTGGGGATGGAGGAGGCTGTCTGGGGATGGAGGAGGCTGTCAGGGGCAGGAGGAGGCTGTCATGGGCAGGAGGAGGCTGTCATGGGCAGGAGGAGGCTGTCAGGGCATGGAGGAGGCTGTAAGGGAAGGAGGAGGCTGTCAGGGGCAGGAGGAGGCTGTCAGGGGCAGGAGGAGGCTGTCAGGGGCAAGAGGAGGCTGTCTGGGGCAGGAGGAGGCTCTCTGGGGATGGAGGAGGCTGTCTGGGGATGGAGGAGGCTGTCTGGGGATGGAGGAGGCTGTCTGGGGATGGAGGAGGCTGTCTGGGGATGGAGGAGGCTGTCAGCGGCTGGAGGAGGCTGTCAGACGCTACATATGGCAAATGCAAGGTAAACCCGATTCCCGTCCCACCTGTGGGACTCTGGTCCCTCTTGCGGGATGAAATTCGGGTTTACCTTGCATTTGTCATAAGTAGTGTCTCAGAGGCTGGAGAGGGTGTCAGGGGCAGGAGGAGGCTGTCAGGGGCAGGAGGAGGCTGTCAGGGGCAGGAGGAGGCTGTCAGGGGCAGGAGGAGGCTGTCAGGGGCAGGAGGAGGCTGTCAGGGCCAGGAGGAGGATGTCAGGGCCAGGAGGAGGCTGTCAGGGCCAGGAGGAGGCTGTCAGGGCCAGGAGGAGGCTGTCAGGGGCAGGAGGAGGCTGTCAGGGGCAGGAGGAGGCTGTCAGGGGAAGGAGGAGGCTGTCAGGGGAAGGAGGAGGCTGTCAGGGGAAGGAGGAGGCTGTCTGGGGATGGAGGAGGCTGTCAGGGGAAGGAGGAGGCTGTCAGGGGAAGGAGGAGGCTGTCAGGGGAAGGAGGAGGCTGTCTGGGGATGGAGGAGGCTGTCTGGGGATGGAGGAGGCTGTCTGGGGATGGAGGAGGCTGTCATGGGCAGGAGGAGGCTGTCATGGGCAGGAGGAGGCTGTCATGGGCAGGAGGAGGCTGTCATGGGCAGGAGGAGGCTGTCATGGGCAGGAGGAGGCTGTCATGGGCAGGAGGAGGCTGTCAGGGCATGGAGGAGGCTGTCAGAGGCAGGAGGAGGCTGTCAGGGGCAGGAGGAGGCTGTCAGGGGCAAGATGAGGCTGTCTGGGGCAGGAGGAGGCTGTCTGGGGCAGGAGGAGGCTGTCTGGGGATGGAGGAGGCTGTCTGGGGATGGAGGAGGCTGTCAGCGGCTGGAGGAGGCTGTCAGACGCTACATATGGCAAATGCAAGGTAAACCCGATTCCCGTCCCACCTGTGGGACTCCGGTCCCTCTTGCGGGACGAAATTTGGGTTTACCTTGCATTTGTCATAAGTAGTGTCTCAGAGGCTGGAGAGGGTGTCAGGGGCAGGAGGAGGCTGTCAGGGGCAGGAGGAGGCTGTCAGGGGCAGGAGGAGGCTGTCAGGGGCAGGAGGAGGCTGTCTGGGGCAGGAGGAGGCTCTCAGGGGCAGGAGCAGGCTGTCAGGGGATGGAGGAGGCTGTCTGGGGATGGAGGAGGCTGTCTGGGGATGGAGGAGGCTGTCTGGGGATGGAGGAGGCTGTCTGGGGATGGAGGAGGCTGTCTGGGGATGGAGGAGGCTGTCTGGGGATGGAGGAGGCTGTCTGGGGATGGAGGAGGCTGTCTGGGGATGGAGGAGGCTGTCTGGGGATGGAGGAGGCTGTCTGGGGATGGAGGAGGCTGTCTGGGGATGGAGGAGGCTGTCAGGGGCAGGAGGAGGCTGTCTGGGGATGGAGGAGGCTGTCTGGGGATGGAGGAGGCTGTCTGGGGATGGAGGAGGCTTTCTGGGGATGGAGGAGGCTGTCAGGGCATGGAGGAGGCTGTCAAGGGAAGGAGGAGGCTGTCAGGGGCAAGAGAAGGCTGTCTGGGGATGGAGGAGGCTGTCTGGGGATGGAGGAGGCTGTCTGGGGATGGAGGAGGCTGTCTGGGGATGGAGGAGGCTGTCTGGGGATGGAGGAGGCTGTCTGGGGATGGAGGAGGCTATCTGGGGATGGAGGAGGCTGTCAGGGGCAGGAGGAGGCTGTCATGGGCAGGAGGAGGCTGTCATGGGCAGGAGGAGGCTGTCATGGGCAGGAGGAGGCTGTCAGGGCATGGAGGAGGCTGTCAGGGGAAGGAGGAGGCTGTCAGGGGCAAGAGGAGGCTGTCAGGGGCAAGAGGAGGCTGTCTGGGGTAGGAGGAGGCTCTCTGGGGATGGAGGAGGCCGTCTGGGGTTGGAGGAGGCCGTCTGGGGATGGAGGAGGCTGTCTGGGGATGGAGGAGGCTGTCTGGGGATGGAGGAGGCTGTCTGGGGATGGAGGAGGCTGTCAGCGGCTGGAGGAGGCTGTCAGACGCTACATATGGCAAATGCAAGGTAAACCCGATTCCCGTCCCACCTGTGGGACTCCGGTCCCTCTTGCGGGACGAAATTTGGGTTTACCTTGCATTTGTCATAAGTAGTGTCTCAGAGGCTGGAGAGGGTGTCAGGGGCAGGAGGAGGCTGTCAGGGGCAGGAGGAGGCTGTCAGGGGCAGGAGGAGGCTGTCAGGGGCAGGAGGAGGCTGTCAGGGGCAGGAGGAGGCTGTCAGGGGCAGGAGGAGGCTGTCAGGGGCAGGAGGAGGCTGTCAGGGGCAGGAGGAGGCTGTCAGGGGCAGGAGGAGGCTGTCAGGGGCAGGAGGAGGCTGTCTGGGGCAGGAGGAGGCTGTCTGGGGCAGGAGGAGGCTGTCTGGGGCAGGAGGAGGCTGTCTGGGGCAGGAGGAGGCTGTCTGGGGCAGGCGCAGGCTGTCTGGGGATGGAGGAGGCTGTCTGGGGATGGAGGAGGCTGTCTGGGGATGGAGGAGGCTGTCATGGGCAGGAGGAGGCTGTCATGGGCAGGAGGAGGCTGTCATGGGCAGGAGGAGGCTGTCTGGGGATGGAGGAGGCTGTCTGGGGATGGAGGAGGCTGTCTGGGGATGGAGGAGGCTGTCTGGGGATGGAGGAGGCTGTCTGGGGATGGAGGAGGCTGTCTGGGGATGGAGGAGGCTGTCTGGGGATGGAGGAGGCTGTCTGGGGATGGAGGAGGCTGTCAGGGGCAAGAGGAGGCTGTCAGGGGCAAGAGGAGGCTGTCTGGGGATGGAGGAGGCTGTCAGGGGCAGGAGGAGGCTGTCTGGGGATGGAGGAGGCTGTCAGGGGCAGGAGGAGGCTGTCATGGGCAGGAGGAGGCTGTCATGGGCAGGAGGAGGCTGTCATGGGCAGGAGGAGGCTGTCAGGGGCAGGAGGAGGCTGTCAGGGGCAGGAGGAGGCTGTCATGGGCAGGAGGAGGCTGTCATGGGCAGGAGGAGGCTGTCATGGGCAGGAGGAGGCTGTCAGGGGCAGGAGGAGGCTGTCAGGGGCAGGAGGAGGCTGTCAGGGGAAGGAGGAGGCTGTCAGGGGAAGGAGGAGGCTGTCAGGGGCAGGAGGAGGCTGTCTGGGGATGGAGGAGGCTGTCAGGGGCAGGAGGAGGCTGTCTGGGGATGGAGGAGGCTCTCTGGGGATTGAGGAGGCTGTCTGGGGATGGAGGAGGCTTTCTGGGGATGGAGGAGGCTGTCAGAGCATGGGGGAGGCTGTCAGGGGAAGGAGGAGGCTGTCAGGGGCAAGAGAAGGCTGTCAGGGGCAGGAGGAGGCTGTCTGGGGATGGAGGAGGCTGTCTGGGGAAGGAGGAGGCTGTCTGGGGATGGAGGAGGCTGTCAGGGGCAGGAGGAGGCTGTCATGGGCAGGAGGAGGCTGTCAGCGGCTGGAGGAGGCTGTCAGACGCTACATATGGCAAATGCAAGGTAAACCCGACTCCCGTCCCACCTGTGGGACTCTGGTCCCTCTTGCGGGATGAAATTCGGGTTTACCTTGCATTTGTCATAAGTAGTGTCTCAGGGGCAGGAGGAGGCTGTCAGGGGCAGGAGGAGGCTGTCAGGGGCAGGAGGAGGCTGTCAGGGGCAGGAGGAGGCTGTCAGGGGAAGGAGCAGGCTGTCAGGGGCAGGAGCAGGCTGTCAGGGGCAGGCGCAGGCTGTCAGGGGCAGGCGCAGGCTGTCAGGGGCAGGAGGAGGCTGTCAGGGGCAGGAGGAGGCTGTCTGGGCATGGAGGAGGCTGTCTGGGCATGGAGGAGGCTGTCTGGGCATGGAGGAGGCTGTCAGGGGCAGGAGGAGGCTGTCAGGGGCAGGAGGAGGCTGTCAGGGGCAGGAGGAGGCTGTCTGGGGATGGAGGAGGCTGTCTGGGGATGGAGGAGGCTGTCAGGGGCAGGAGGAGGCTGTCTGGGGATAAAGGAGGAGGCTGTCTGGGGATAAAGGAGGAGGCTGTCTGGGGATAAAGGAGGAGGCTGTCTGGGGATAAAGGAGGAGGCTGTCTGGGGATGGAGGAGGCTTTCTGGGGATGGAGGAGGCTGTCAGGGCATGGAGGAGGCTGTCAAGGGAAGGAGGAGGCTGTCAGGGGAAGGAGGAGGCTGTCAAGGGCAAGAGAAGGCTGTCTGGGGATGGAGGAGGCTGTCTGGGGATGGAGGAGGCTGTCTGGGGATGGAGGAGGCTGTCTGGGGATGGAGGAGGCTGTCTGGGGATGGAGGAGGCTGTCTGGGGATGGAGGAGGCTGTCAGGGGCAGGAGGAGGCTGTCATGGGCAGGAGGAGGCTGTCATGGGCAGGAGGAGGCTGTCAGGGCATGGAGGAGGCTGTCAGGGGCAGGAGGAGGCTGTCAGGGGCAGGAGGAGGCTGTCAGGGGCAGGAGGAGGCTGTCAGGGGCAGGAGGAGGCTGTCAGGGGCAGGAGGAGGCTGTCTGGGGCAGAAGGAGGCTCTCAGGGGATGGAGGAGGCTGTCAGGGGCAGGAGGAGGCTGTCTGGGGATGGAGGAGGCTGTCTGGGGATGGAGGAGGCTGTCTGGGGATGGAGGAGGCTGTCAGGGGCAGGAGGAGGCTGTCAGGGGCAGGAGGAGGCTGTCAGGGGCAGGAGGAGGCTGTCTGGGGATGGAGGAGGCTGTCTGGGGATGGAGGAGGCTGTCTGGGGATGGAGGAGGCTGTCTGGGGATGGAGGAGGCTGTCTGGGGATGGAGGAGGCTGTCTGGGGCAGGAGGAGGCTCTCAGGGGCAAGAGGAGGCTGTCTGGGGATGGAGGAGGCTGTCTGGGGATGGAGGAGGCTGTCTGGGGATGGAGGAGGCTGTCTGGGGATGGAGGAGGCTGTCTGGGGATGGAGGAGGCTGTCTGGGGATGGAGGAGGCTGTCTGGGGATGGAGGAGGCTGTCTGGGGATGGAGGAGGCTGTCTGGGGATGGAGGAGGCTGTCAGGGGCAGGAGGAGGCTGTCTGGGGCAGGAAGAGGCTGTCTGGGGCAGGAGGAGGCTCTCAGGGGCAGGAGGAGGCTCTCAGGGGCAGGAGGAGGCTCTCAGGGGCAGGAGGAGGCTCTCAGGGGCAGGAGCAGGCTGTCAGGGGCAGGCGCAGGCTGTCTGGGAATGGAGGAGGCTGTCTGGGGATGGAGGAGGCTGTCTGGGGATGGAGGAGGCTGTCTGGGCATGGAGGAGGCTGTCTGGGCATGGAGGAGGCTGTCTGGGCATGGAGGAGGCTGTCAGGGGCAGGAGGAGGCTGTCAGGGGCAAGAGGAGGCTGTCAGGGGAAGGAGCAGGCTGTCAGGGGAAGGAGGAGGCTGTCAGGGGAAGGAGGAGGCTGTCAGGGGCAAGAGGAGGCTGTCAGGGCATGTAGGAGGCTGTCAGGGGATGGAGGAGGCTGTCAGGGGCAGGAGGAGGCTGTCAGGGGCAAGAGGAGGCTGTCTGGGAATGGAGGAGGCTGTCTGGGGATGGAGGAGGCTGTCTGGGGATGGAGGAGGCTGTCTGGGGATGGAGGAGGCTGTCTGGGGATGGAGGAGGCTGTCTGGGGATGGAGGAGGCTGTCTGGGGATGGAGGAGGCTGTCTGGGGATGGAGGAGGCTGTCAGGGGAAGGAGGAGGCTGTCAGGGGAAGGAGGAGGCTGTCTGGGGATGGAGGAGGCTGTCTGGGGATGGAGGAGGCTGTCTGGGGATGGAGGAGGCTGTCTGGGGATGGAGGAGGCTGTCTGGGGATGGAGGAGGCTGTCTGGGGATGGAGGAGGCTGTCAGGGGCAGGAGGAGGCTGTCAGGGGCAAGAGGAGGCTGTCTGGGGATGGAGGAGGCTGTCAGGGGAAGGAGGAGGCTGTCAGGGGAAGGAGGAGGCTGTCAGGGGCAAGAGGAGGCTGTCTGGGGATGGAGGAGGCTGTCTGGGGATGGAGGAGGCTGTCTGGGGCAGGAGGAGGCTCTCAGGGGCAAGAGGAGGCTGTCTGGGGATGGAGGAGGCTGTCTGGGGATGGAGGAGGCTGTCAGCGGCTGTCAGACGCTACATATGGCAAATGCAAGGTAAACCCGATTCCCATCCCACCTGTGGGACTCTGGTCCCTCTTGCGGGATGAAATTCGGGTTTACCTTGCATTTGTCATAAGTAGTGTCTCAGAGGCTGGAGAGGGTGTCAGGGGCAGGAGGAGGTTGTCAGGGGCAGGAGGAGGCTTGTCAGGGGCAGGAGGAGGCTGTCAGGGGCAGGAGGAGGCTGTCAGGGGCAGGAGGAGGCTGTCAGGGGCAGGAGGAGGCTGTCAGGGGAAGGAGGAGGCTGTCAGGGGAAGGAGGAGGCTGTCTGGGGATGGAGGAGGCTGTCTGGGGATGGAGGAGGCTGTCTGGGGATGGAGGAGGCTGTCTGGGGATGGAGGAGGCTGTCTGGGCATGGAGGAGGCTGTCTGGGCATGGAGGAGGCTGTCTGGGCATGGAGGAGGCTGTCTGGGCATGGAGGAGGCTGTCTGGGCATGGAGGAGGCTGTCAGGGCATGGAGGAGGCTGTCAGGGGCAGGAGGAGGCTGTCAGGGGCAGGAGGAGGCTGTCAGGGCATGGAGGAGGCTGTCAGGGGCAGGAGGAGGCTGTCAGGGGCAGGAGGAGGCTGTCTGGGGATGGAGGAGGCTGTCTGGGGATGGAGGAGGCTGTCAGGGCATGGAGAAGGCTGTCAGGGCATGGAGGAGGCTGTCAGGGGAAGGAGGAGGCTGTCAGGGGCAGGAGGAGGCTGTCAGGGGCAGGAGGAGGCTGTCAGGGGCAGGAGGAGGCTGTCTGGGGATGGAGGAGGCTGTCTGGGGATGGAGGAGGCTGTCTGGGGATGGAGGAGGCTGTCTGGGGATGGAGGAGGCTTTCTGGGGATGGAGGAGGCTGTCAGGGCATGGAGGAGGCTGTCAAGGGAAGGAGGAGGCTGTCAGGGGAAGGAGGAGGCTGTCAGGGGAAGGAGGAGGCTGTCAGGGGCAAGAGAAGGCTGTCTGGGGCAAGAGAAGGCTGTCTGGGGCTGGAGGAGGCTGTCTGGGGATGGAGGAGGCTGTCTGGGGATGGAGGAGGCTGTCTGGGGATGGAGGAGGCTGTCTGGGGATGGAGGAGGCTGTCTGGGGATGGAGGAGGCTGTCTGGGGATGGAGGAGGCTGTCTGGGGATGGAGGAGGCTGTCATGGGCAGGAGGAGGCTGTCAGGGCATGGAGGAGGCTGTCAGGGGAAGGAGGAGGCTGTCAGGGGCAGGAGGAGGCTGTCAGGGGCAAGAGGAGGCTGTCTGGGGCAGGAGGAGGCTCTCTGGGGATGGAGGAGGCTGTCTGGGGATGGAGGGGATGGAGGAGGCTGTCTGGGGATCGAGGAGGCTGTCTGGGGATGGAGGAGGCCGTCTGGGGATGGAGGAGGCTGTCTGGGGATGGAGGAGGCTGTCTGGGGATGGAGGAGGCTGTCAGCGGCTGGAGGAGGCTGTCAGACGCTACATATGGCAAATGCAAGGTAAACCCGATTCCCGTCCCACCTGTGGGACTCCGGTCCCTCTTGCGGGACGAAATTTGGGTTTACCTTGCATTTGTCATAAGTAGTGTCTCAGAGGCTGGAGAGGGTGTCAGGGGCAGGAGGAGGCTGTCAGGGGCAGGAGGAGGCTGTCAGGGGCAGGAGGAGGCTGTCTGGGGCAGGAGGAGGCTGTCTGGGGCAGGAGGAGGCTGTCTGGGGCAGGAGGAGGCTCTCAGGGGCAGGAGCAGGCTGTCAGGGGCAGGCGCAGGCTGTCTGGGGATGGAGGAGGCTGTCAGGGGCAGGAGGAGGCTGTCTGGGGATGGAGGAGGCTGTCTGGGGATGGAGGAGGCTGTCTGGGGATGGAGGAGGCTGTCAGGGGCAGGAGGAGGCTGTCTGGGGATGGTGGAGGCTGTCTGGGGATGGAGGAGGCTGTCAGGGGCAGGAGGAGGCTGTCAGGGGCAGGAGGAGGCTGTCATGGGCAGGAGGAGGCTGTCAGGGGCAAGAGGAGGCTGTCAGGGGCAAGAGGAGGCTGTCAGGGGCAAGAGGAGGCTGTCAGGGGCAAGAGGAGGCTGTCTGGGGATGGAGGAGGCAGTCTGGGGATGGAGGAGGCTGTCTGGGGATGGAGGAGGCTGTCTGGGGATGGAGGAGGCTGTCTGGGGATGGAGGAGGCTGTCTGGGGATGGAGGAGGCTGTCTGGGGATGGAGGAGGCTGCCTGGGGATGGAGGAGGCTGTCTGGGGATGGAGGAGGCTGTCAGGGGCAGGAGGAGGCTGTCATGGGCAGGAGGAGGCTGTCAGGGCATGGAGGAGGCTGTCAGGGGAAGGCTGTCAGGGGAAGGAGGAGGCTGTCAGGGGCAAGAAGAGGCTGTCTGGGGATGGAGGAGGCTGTCTGGGGATGGAGGAGGCTGTCTGGGGAAGGAGGAGGCTCTCAGGGGCAAGAGGAGGCTGTCTGGGGATGGAGGAGGCTGTCTGGGGATGGAGGAGGCTGTCTGGGGATGGAGGAGGCTGTCTGGGGATGGAGGAGGCTGTCTGGGGATGGAGGAGGCTGTCTGGGGATGGAGGAGGCTGTCTGGGGATGGAGGAGGCTGTCTGGGGATGGAGGAGGCTGTCAGCGGCTGGAGGAGGCTGTCAGACGCTACATATGGCAAATGCAAGGTAAACCCGATTCCCGTCCCACCTGTGGGACTCTGGTCCCTCTTGCGGGATGAAATTCGGGTTTACCTTGCATTTGTCATAAGTAGTGTCTCAGAGGCTGGAGAGGGTGTCAGGGGCAGGAGGAGGCTGTCAGGGGCAGGAGGAGGCTGTCTGGGGCAGGAGGAGGCTGTCTGGGGCAGGAGGAGGCTGTCTGGGGATGGAGGAGGCTGTCAGGGCATGGAGGAGGCTGTCAGGGCATGGAGGAGGCTGTCAGGGGCAGGAGGAGGCTGTCAGGGGCAAGAGGAGGCTGTCTGGGGATGGAGGAGGCTGTCAGGGGCAGGAGGAGGCTGTCTGGGGATGGAGGAGGCTGTCTGGGGATGGAGGAGGCTGTCTGGGGATGGAGCAGGCTTTCTGGGGAAGGAGGAGGCTGTCAGGGCATGGAGGAGGCTGTCAGGGGCAGGAGGAGGCTGTCAGGGGCAGGAGGAGGCTGTCAGTGGCAGGAGGAGGCTGTCAGGGGCAGGAGGAGGCTGTCAGGGGCAGGAGGAGGCTGTCTGGGGATGGAGGAGGCTGTCAGGGGCAGGAGGAGGCTGTCAGGGGCAGGAGGAGGCTGTCTGGGGATGGAGGAGGCTGTCAGGGGAAGGAGGAGGCTGTCAGGGGAAGGAGGAGGCTGTCTGGGGATGGAGGAGGCTGTCAGGGGCAGGAGGAGGCTGTCTGGGGATGGAGGAGGCTGTCTGGGGATGGAGGAGGCTGTCTGGGGATGGAAGAGGCTTTCTGGGGATGGAGGAGGCTGTCAGGGCCTGGAGGAGGCTGTCAAGGGAAGGAGGAGGCTGTCAGGGGAAGGAGGAGACTGTCAGGGGCAAGAGAAGGCTGTCTGGGGATGGAGGAGGCTGTCTGGGGATGGAGGAGGCTGTCAGGGGCAGGAGGAGGCTGTCTGGGGATGGAGGAGGCTGTCTGGGGATGGAGGAGGCTGTCTGGGGATGGAGGAGGCTGTCAGGGGCAGGAGGAGGCTGTCATGGGCAGGAGGAGGCTGTCATGGGCAGGAGGAGGCTGTCAGGGCATGGAGGAGGCTGTAAGGGAAGGAGGAGGCTGTCAGGGGCAGGAGGAGGCTGTCAGGGGCAAGAGGAGGCTGTCTGGGGCAGGAGGAGGCTCTCTGGGGATGGAGGAGGCTGTCTGGGGATGGAGGAGGCTGTCTGGGGATGGAGGAGGCTGTCTGGGGATGGAGGAGGCTGTCAGCGGCTGGAGGAGGCTGTCAGACGCTACATATGGCAAATGCAAGGTAAACCCGATTCCCGTCCCACCTGTGGGACTCTGGTCCCTCTTGCGGGATGAAATTCGGGTTTACCTTGCATTTGTCATAAGTAGTGTCTCAGAGGCTGGAGAGGGTGTCAGGGGCAGGAGGAGGCTGTCAGGGGCAGGAGGAGGCTGTCAGGGGCAGGAGGAGGCTGTCAGGGGCAGGAGGAGGCTGTCAGGGGCAGGAGGAGGCTGTCAGGGGCAGGAGGAGGCTGTCAGGGCCAGGAGGAGGCTGTCAGGGCCAGGAGGAGGATGTCAGGGCCAGGAGGAGGCTGTCAGGGGCAGGAGGAGGCTGTCAGGGGCAGGAGGAGGCTGTCAGGGGCAGGAGGAGGCTGTCAGGGGAAGGAGGAGGCTGTCAGGGGAAGGAGGAGGCTGTCAGGGGAAGGAGGAGGCTGTCTGGGGATGGAGGAGGCTGTCTGGGGATGGAGGAGGCTGTCAGGGGAAGGAGGAGGCTGTCAGGGGAAGGAGGAGGCTGTCAGGGGAAGGAGGAGGCTGTCAGGGGAAGGAGGAGGCTGTCAGGGGAAGGAGGAGGCTGTCTGGGGATGGAGGAGGCTGTCTGGGGATGGAGGAGGCTGTCTGGGGATGGAGGAGGCTGTCTGGGGATGGAGGAGGCTGTCTGGGGATGGAGGAGGCTGTCTGGGGATGGAGGAGGCTGTCTGGGGATGGAGGAGGCTGTCTGGGGATGGAGGAGGCTGTCAGGGGCAGGAGGAGGCTGTCAGGGGCAGGAGGAGGCTGTCATGGGCAGGGAGGAGGCTGTCAGGGGATGGAGGAGGCTGTCTGGGGATGGAGGAGGCTGTCTGGGGATGGAGGAGGCTGTCAGGGGCAGGATGAGGCTGTCATGGGCAGGAGGAGGCTGTCATGGGCAGGAGGAGGCTGTCATGGGAAGGGAGGAGGCTGTCATGGGCAGGAGGAGGCTGTCATGGGCAGGAGGAGGCTGTCATGGGCAGGAGGAGGCTGTCATGGGCAGGAGGAGGCTGTCATGGGCAGGAGGAGGCTGTCAGGGCATGGAGGAGGCTGTCTGGGGAAGGAGGAGGCTGTCAGGGGCAAGAGGAGGCTGTCTGGGGATGGAGGAGGCTGTCTGGGGATGGAGGAGGCTGTCTGGGGATGGAGGAGGCTGTCTGGGGATGGAGGAGGCTGTCTGGGGATGGAGGAGGCTGTCTGGGGAAGGAGGAGGCTGTCAGGGGCAGGAGGAGGCTGTCTGGGGATGGAGGAGGCTGTCTGGGGATGGAGGAGGCTGTCTGGGGATGGAGGAGGCTGTCAGGGGCAGGAGGAGGCTGTCTGGGGATGGAGGAGGCTGTCTGGGGATGGAGGAGGCTGTCTGGGGATGGAGGAGGCTGTCAGGGGAAGGAGGAGGCTGTCAGGGGAAGGAGGAGGCTGTCAGGGGCAGGAGGAGGCTGTCAGGGGCAAGAGGAGGCTGTCAGGGGCAAGAGGAGGCTGTCAGGGGCAAGAGGAGGCTGTCAGGGGCAAGAGGAGGCTGTCTGGGGATGGAGGAGGCTGTCTGGGGATGGAGGAGGCTGTCTGGGGATGGAGGAGGCTGTCTGGGGATGGAGGAGGCTGTCTGGGGATGGAGGAGGCTGTCTGGGGATGGAGGAGGCTGTCTGGGGATGGAGGAGGCTGTCTGGGGATGGAGGAGGCTGTCTGGGGATGGAGGAGGCTGTCTGGGGATGGAGGAGGCTGTCTGGGGATGGAGGAGGCTGTCAGCGGCTGGAGGAGGCTGTCAGACGCTACATATGGCAAATGCAAGGTAAACCCGATTCCCGTCCCACCTGTGGGACTCCGGTCCCTCTTGCGGGACGAAATTTGGGTTTACCTTGCATTTGTCATAAGTAGTGTCTCAGAGGCTGGAGAGGGTGTCAGGGGATGGAGGAGGCTGTCAGGGGCAAGAGGAGGCTGTCAGGGGCAAGAGGAGGCTGTCAGGGGCAAGAGGAGGCTGTCAGGGGCAGGAGGAGGCTGTCTGGGGATGGAGGAGGCTGTCTGGGGATGGAGGAGGCTGTCTGGGGATGGAGGAGGCTGTCTGGGGATGGAGGAGGCTGTCTGGGGATGGAGGAGGCTGTCTGGGGATGGAGGAGGCTGTCTGGGGATGGAGGAGGCTGTCTGGGGATGGAGGAGGCTGTCTGGGGATGGAGGAGGCTGTCTGGGGATGGAGGAGGCTGTCTGGGGATGGAGGAGGCTGTCTGGGGATGGAGGAGGCTGTCTGGGGATGGAGGAGGCTGTCTGGGGATGGAGGAGGGTGCCAGGGGATGGAGGAGGCTGTCTGGGGATGGAGGAGGCTGCCTGGGGATGGAGGAGGCTGCCTGGGGATGGAGGAGGCTGCCTGGGGATGGAGGAGGCTGCCTGGGGATGGAGGAGGGTGTCAGGGGCTGGAGGAGGGTCTCAAGGGCTGGAGGAGGGTCACTGAGGGCCTGGGGTGGCAGAGCTTGTGGCGTGCTGCAGGAGGCAATAAAGGGGGCAGAGTGAGTATGTGGGCCTGGTATGGTGCTGTAGAGGCTGTGTGGCACTGACGGGAAGCTGGCCCAGAGTGGCTGGGGATGCTGGCCCAGAGTGGCAGAGAATGCAGACCCTGGGTGCCAGAGAATGCAGACCCTGGGTGCCAGAGAATGCAGACCCTGGGTGCCAGAGAATGCAGACCCTGGGTGCCAGAGAATGCAGACCCTGGGTGCCAGAGAATGCAGACCCTGGGTGCCAGAGAATGCAGACCCTGGGTGCCACAGAATGCAGACCCTGGGTGCCAGAGAATGCAGACCCTGGGTGCCACAGAATGCAGACCCTGGGTGCCACAGAATGCAGACCCTGGGTGCCACAGAATGCAGACCCTGGGTGCCACAGAATGCAGACCCTGGGTGCCACAGAATGCAGACCCTGGGTGCCACAGAATGCAGACCCTGGGTGCCACAGAATGCAGACCCTGGGTGCCACAGAATGCAGACCCTGGGTGCCACAGAATGCAGACCCTGGGTGCCACAGAATGCAGACCCTGGGTGCCACAGAATGCAGACCCTGGGTGCCACAGAATGCAGACCCTGGGTGCCACAGAATGCAGACCCTGGGTGCCACAGAATGCAGACCCTGGGTGCCACAGAATGCAGACCCTGGGTGCCACAGAATGCAGACCCTGGGTGCCACAGAATGCAGACCCTGGGTGCCACAGAATGCAGACCCTGGGTGCCACAGAATGCAGACCCTGGGTGCCACAGAATGCAGACCCTGGGTGCCACAGAATGCAGACCCTGGGTGCCACAGAATGCAGACCCTGGGTGCCACAGAATGCAGACCCTGGGTGCCACAGAATGCAGACCCTGGGTGCCACAGAATGCAGACCCTGGGTGCCACAGAATGCAGACCCTGGGTGCCACAGAATGCAGACCCTGGGTGCCACAGAATGCAGACCCTGGGTGCCACAGAATGCAGACCCTGGGTGCCACAGAATGCAGACCCTGGGTGCCACAGAATGCAGACCCTGGGTGCCACAGAATGCAGACCCTGGGTGCCACAGAATGCAGACCCTGGGTGCCACAGAATGCAGACCCTGGGTGCCACAGAATGCTGACCCTGGGTGCCACAGAATGCTGACCCTGGGTGCCACAGAATGCAGACTCTGGGTGCCACAGAATGCAGACCCTGGGTGCCACAGAATGCAGACCCTGGGTGGCAGTGAACGCTGACCCTGGGTGGCAGAGAACGCTGACCCTGGGTGGCAGAGAACGCTGACCCTGGGTGGCAGAGAACGCTGACCCTGGGTGGCAGAGAACGCTGACCCTGGGTGGCAGAGAACGCTGACCCTGGGTGGCAGAGAACGCGGACCCTGGGTGGCAGAGAACGCTGACTCTGGGTGGCAGAGAACGCTGACTCTGGGTGGCAGAGAACGCTGACTCTGGGTGGCAGAGAACGCTGACTCTGGGTGGCAGAGAACGCTGACTCTGGGTGGCAGAGAACGCTGACTCTGGGTGGCAGAGAACGCTGACTCTGGGTGGCAGAGAACGCTGACTCTGGGTGGCAGAGAACGCTGACTCTGGGTGGCAGAGAACGTTGACTCTGGGTGGCAGAGAACGCTGACTCTGGGTGGCAGAGAACGCTGACTCTGGGTGGCAGAGAACGCTGACCCTGGGTGGCAGAGAACGCTGACTCTGGGTGGCAGAGAATGCTGACCCTGGGTGGTAGAGAACGCTGACTCTGGGTGGCAGAGAATGCTGGCTCTGAGGGGCTGTGAATACTGGCTCTGAGGGGCTGTGGATTGGTGTAGAGGGGCTGTGTGGTGATGTAGAGGCCTACAGAGCCACACAGCCCCCTGGTGTGACTTCTCGAGTGTCATGACAGCTGACTGTATATACATGTATACACATACATGTATGTACATGTGCCATGACCGATCCTTAGACCATACATACATGGATTGTCACTTACCCAAACCGAGGATGAAGAGGCTTAGCTGCTCCACATGATGATGATGGAGGCCGGAGAGCAGTGTTCCTCCATAGCGATGTCGTCCATTAAGGAAACTTGGTGTCCTTGTCCCGCCAGTTCTTGAGCCAGTGTCCACGATGCCTTGTTACCTATTGGAAAAAAAAAAAGGGAAAAAAAGGAAATTATTGAATTTTGACATTATTTTTATTCTAAGCCCTATTATTTCTACTGGTATATTAACCCCTTGTTCCACGAGCGTATATTCCCAGCAGACACACAGCGAGCGGGCGACTGTCCCAAGTGTTACCTACTGAGAGACAGGGAAAGAAAGAACAATAATTAATAAGGGAAATATTGCATTCATAATTAGTGTTCACAGCAAAGTGACTGAGCTCAGCTCCCCCTAACCCTCCCCTACCCCACAGGGAACGCCTGTACCCCGCCATGCCCCCCACAGCTGACCCTATACATTGTCCTCACCTCCCCCTGCAGGGACCCAGCCTCCCCGCAGTGCCCCCCACAGCTGACCCCATACACCTTGCTCAGCTCACCGTCCCCATCCAGGGACAGCCTGTCTCCCCCACAGTGCCCCCCCATACACTGCGCTCAGCTCACTGTCCCCCTCCAGGGACAGTCTGTCTCCCCCGCAGTGTTCCCCCATACACTGAGGAGGGTGTCAGTGGCTGGAGGAGGGTGTCAGTGGCTGGAGGAGGGTGTCAGTGGCTGGAGGAGGGTGTCAGTGGCTGGAGGAGGGTGTCAGTGGCTGGAGGAGGGTGTCAGTGGCTGGAGGAGGGTGTCAGTGGCTGGAGGAGGGTGTCAGTGGCTGGAGGAGGGTGTCTGTGGCTGGAGGAGGGTGTCTGTGGCTGGAGGAGGGTGTCTGGGGATGGAGGAGGGTGTCTGGGGATGGAGGAGGGTGTCTGGGGATGGAGGAGGGTGTCTGGGGATGGAGTAGGGTGTCTGGGGATGGAGGAGGCTGTAAGGGGATGGAGGAGGCTGTAAGGGGATGGAGGAGGCTGTAAGGGGATGGAGGAGGCTGTAAGGGGATGGAGGAGGGTCTCAAGGGCTGGAGGAGGGTCTCAAGGGCTGGAAGAGGGTCACTGAGGGCCTGGGGTGGCAGAGCTTGTGGCGTGCTGCAGGAGCCAATAAAGGGGGCAGAGTGAGTATGTGGGCCTGGTATGGTGCTGTAGAGGCTGTGTGGCACTGACGGGAAGCTGGCCCAGAGTGCCAGAGAATGCAGACCCTGGGTGCCAGAGAATGCAGACCCTGGGTGCCAGAGAATGCAGACCCTGGGTGCCAGAGAATGCAGACCCTGGGTGCCAGAGAATGCAGACCCTGGGTGCCAGAGAATGCAGACCCTGGGTGCCAGAGAATGCAGACCCTGGGTGCCAGAGAATGCAGACCCTGGGTGCCAGAGAATGCAGACCCTGGGTGCCAGAGAATGCAGACCCTGGGTGCCAGAGAAAGCAGACCCTGGGTGCCAGAGAACGCAGACCCTGGGTGGCAGAGAACGCAGACCCTGGGTGCCAGAGAACGCAGACCCTGGGTGCCAGAGAACGCAGACCCTGGGTGCCAGAGAACGCAGACCCTGGGTGCCAGAGAACGCAGACCCTGGGTGCCAGAGAACGCTGACCCTGGGTGCCAGAGAACGCTGACCCTGGGTGGCAGAGAACGCTGACTCTGGGTGGCAGAGAATGCTGGCTCTGAGGGGCTGTAGATTGGTGTAGAGGGGCTGTGTGGTGATGTAGAGGCCTACAGAGCCACACAGCCCCCTGGTGTGACTTCCCGAGTGCCATGACAGCTGACTGTATATACATGTATACACATACATGTATGTACATGTGCCATGACCGCTCCTTAGACCATACATACATGGATTGTCACTTACCCAAACCGAGGATGAAGAGGCTTAGCTGCTCCACATGATGATGGAGGCCGGAGAGCAGTGTTCCTCCATAGCGATGTCACCCGTTAGGGAAACTTGGTGTCCTTGTCCCGCCAGTTCTTGAGCCAGTGTCCACGATGCCTTGTTACCTATTTGAAAAAAAAAGGAAATTATTGAATTTTTAAATAATTTTTATTCTAAGCCCTATAAATTCTACTGGTACATTAACCCCTTCTTCCATGAGCGTATATTCCCAGCAGACACATAGCAAACGGGCGACTGTCCCAAGAGCTTCCTGTGGGTGACGCTCTGTTACCTACTGAGAGACAGGGAAATAAAAAATAATAATTAATAAGGGAAATATTGTATTTTATAATTAGTGTTCATAGCAGTAACAACACAGGCCTCCTAACCCTCCCCTGACCCCACAGGGACTGCCTGTACCCCCGCCATGCCCCTCACAGTTGACCCCATATGCTGAGCTCTGCTCCCCCTCCCCTTTCCCCTACAGAAACAGCCTAAGGGAGGCCGTGAGAGCCTATCATCGGTCGGAGGCCGTGAGAGCCTATCATCGGTCGGAGGCCGTGAGAGCCTATCATCGGTCGGAGGCCGTGAGAGCCTATCATCGGTCGGAGGCCGTGAGAGCCTATCATCGGTCGGAGGCCGTGAGAGCCTATCATCGGTCGGAGGCCGTGAGAGCCTATCATCGGTCGGAGGCCGTGAGAGCCTATCATCGGTCGGAGGCCGTGAGAGCCTATCTTCGGTCGGAGGCCGTGAGAGCCTATCATCGGTCGGAGGCCGTGAGAGCCTATTGGAGGCCGTGAGAGCCTATCATCGGTCGGAGGCCGTGAGAGCCTATCATCGGTCGGAGGCCGTGAGAGCCTATCATCGGTCGGAGGCCGTGAGAGCCTATCATCGGTCGGAGGCCGTGAGAGCCTATCATCGGTCGGAGGCCGTGAGAGCCTATCATCGGTCGGAGGCCGTGAGAGCCTATCATCGGTCGGAGGCCGTGAGAGCCTATCATCGGTCGGAGGCCGTGAGAGCCTATTGGAGGCCGTGAGAGCCTATTGGAGGCCGTGAGCACCAGTCGGAGGCCGTCTGAGGCCGTGAGAGCCTATCATCGGTCGGAGGCCGTGAGAGCCTATCATCGGTCGGAGGCCGTGAGAGCCTATCATCGGTCGGAGGCCGTGAGAGCCTATCATCGGTCGGAGGCCGTGAGAGCCTATCATCGGTCGGAGGCCGTGAGAGCCTATCATCGGTCGGAGGCCGTGAGAGCCTATCATCGGTCGGAGGCCGTGAGAGCCTATCATCGGTCGGAGGCCGTGAGAGCCTATCATCGGTCGGAGGCCGTGAGAGCCTATCATCGGTCGGAGGCCGTGAGAGCCTATCATCGGTCGGAGGCCGTGAGAGCCTATCATCGGTCGGAGGCCGTGAGAGCCTATCATCGGTCGGAGGCCGTGAGAGCCTATCATCGGTCGGAGGCCGTGAGCGCCAGTCGGAGGCTGTGGGAGGCCGTGAGCGCCGGTTGGAGGCCGTTAGTGCCTATCATCGGTCGGAGGCCGTGAGAGCCTATCATCGGTCGGAGGCCGTGAGAGCCTATCATCGGTCGGAGGTCGTGAGAGCCTATCATCGGTCGGAGGCCGTGAGAGCCTATTGGAGGCCGTGAGCACCAGTCGGAGGCGGTCGGAGGCCGTGAGAGCCTATCATCGGTCGGAGGCCGTGAGAGCCTATCATCGGTCGGAGGCCGTGAGAGCCTATCATCGGTCGGAGGCCGTGAGAGCCTATCATCGGTCGGAGGCCGTGAGAGCCTATCATCGGTCGGAGGCCGTGAGAGCCTATCATCGGTCGGAGGCCGTGAGAGCCTATCATCGGTCGGAGGCCGTGAGAGCCTATCATCGGTCGGAGGCCGTGAGAGCCTATCATCGGTCGGAGGCCGTGAGAGCCTATCATCGGTCGGAGGCCGTGAGAGCCTATCATCGGTCGGAGGCCGTGAGAGCCTATCATCGGTCGGAGGCCGTGAGAGCCTATCATCGGTCGGAGGCCGTGAGAGCCTATCATCGGTCGGAGGCCGTGAGAGCCTATCATCGGTCGGAGGCCGTGAGAGCCTATCATCGGTCGGAGGCCGTGAGAGCCTATTGGAGGCCGTGAGAGCCTATCATCGGTCGGAGGCCGTGAGAGCCTATCATCGGTCGGAGGCCGTGAGAGCCTATCATCGGTCGGAGGCCGTGAGAGCCTATCATCGGTCGGAGGCCGTGAGAGCCTATCATCGGTCGGAGGCCGTGAGAGCCTATCATCGGTCGGAGGCCGTGAGAGCCTATCATCGGTCGGAGGCCGTGAGAGCCTATCATCGGTCGGAGGCCGTGAGAGCCTATTGGAGGCCGTGAGAGCCTATTGGAGGCCGTGAGCACCAGTCGGAGGCCGTCTGAGGCCGTGAGAGCCTATCATCGGTCGGAGGCCGTGAGAGCCTATCATCGGTCGGAGGCCGTGAGAGCCTATCATCGGTCGGAGGCCGTGAGAGCCTATCATCGGTCGGAGGCCGTGAGAGCCTATCATCGGTCGGAGGCCGTGAGAGCCTATCATCGGTCGGAGGCCGTGAGAGCCTATCATCGGTCGGAGGCCGTGAGAGCCTATCATCGGTCGGAGGCCGTGAGAGCCTATCATCGGTCGGAGGCCGTGAGAGCCTATTGGAGGCCGTGAGAGCCTATCATCGGTCGGAGGCCGTGAGAGCCTATCATCGGTCGGAGGCCGTGAGAGCCTATCATCGGTCGGAGGCCGTGAGAGCCTATCATCGGTCGGAGGCCGTGAGAGCCTATCATCGGTCGGAGGCCGTGAGAGCCTATCATCGGTCGGAGGCCGTGAGAGCCTATCATCGGTCGGAGGCCGTGAGAGCCTATCATCGGTCGGAGGCCGTGAGAGCCTATCATCGGTCGGAGGCCGTGAGAGCCTATTGGAGGCCGTGAGAGCCTATTGGAGGCCGTGAGCACCAGTCGGAGGCCGTCTGAGGCCGTGAGAGCCTATCATCGGTCGGAGGCCGTGAGAGCCTATCATCGGTCGGAGGCCGTGAGAGCCTATCATCGGTCGGAGGCCGTGAGAGCCTATCATCGGTCGGAGGCCGTGAGAGCCTATCATCGGTCGGAGGCCGTGAGAGCCTATCATCGGTCGGAGGCCGTGAGAGCCTATCATCGGTCGGAGGCCGTGAGAGCCTATCATCGGTCGGAGGCCGTGAGAGCCTATCATCGGTCGGAGGCCGTGAGAGCCTATCATCGGTCGGAGGCCGTGAGAGCCTATCATCGGTCGGAGGCCGTGAGAGCCTATCATCGGTCGGAGGCCGTGAGAGCCTATCATCGGTCGGAGGCCGTGAGAGCCTATCATCGGTCGGAGGCCGTGAGAGCCTATCATCGGTCGGAGGCCGTGAGAGCCTATCATCGGTCGGAGGCCGTGAGCGCCAGTCGGAGGCTGTGGGAGGCCGTGAGCGCCGGTTGGAGGCCGTTAGTGCCTATCATCGGTCGGAGGCCGTGAGAGCCTATCATCGGTCGGAGGCCGTGAGAGCCTATCATCGGTCGGAGGTCGTGAGAGCCTATCATCGGTCGGAGGCCGTGAGAGCCTATTGGAGGCCGTGAGCACCAGTCGGAGGCGGTCGGAGGCCGTGAGAGCCTATCATCGGTCGGAGGCCGTGAGAGCCTATCATCGGTCGGAGGCCGTGAGAGCCTATCATCGGTCGGAGGCCGTGAGAGCCTATCATCGGTCGGAGGCCGTGAGAGCCTATCATCGGTCGGAGGCCGTGAGAGCCTATCATCGGTCGGAGGCCGTGAGAGCCTATCATCGGTCGGAGGCCGTGAGAGCCTATCATCGGTCGGAGGCCGTGAGAGCCTATCATCGGTCGGAGGCCGTGAGAGCCTATCATCGGTCGGAGGCCGTGACAGCCTATCATCGGTCGGAGGCCGTGAGAGCCTATCATCGGTCGGAGGCCGTGAGAGCCTATCATCGGTCGGAGGCCGTGAGCGCCAGTCGGAGGCTGTGGGAGGCCGTGAGCGCCGGTTGGAGGCCGTGAGCGCCTATCATCGGTCGGAGGCCGTGAGAGCCTATCATCGGTCGGAGGCCGTGAGAGCCTATCATCGGTCGGAGGCCGTGAGCGCCTATCATCGGTCGGAGGCCGTGAGCGCCTATCATCGGTCGGAGGCCGTGAGAGCCTATCATCGGTCGGAGGCCGTGAGAGCCTATCATCGGTCGGAGGCCGTGAGAGCCTATCATCGGTCGGAGGCCGTGAGAGCCTATCATCGGTCGGAGGCCGTGAGAGCCTATCATCGGTCGGAGGCCGTGAGAGCCTATCATCGGTCGGAGGCCGTGAGAGCCTATCATCGGTCGGAGGCCGTGAGCGCCAGTCGGAGGCTGTGGGAGGCCGTGAGCGCCGGTTGGAGGCCGTGAGCGCCTATCATCGGTCGGAGGCCGTGAGAGCCTATCATCGGTCGGAGGCCGTGAGAGCCTATCATCGGTCGGAGGCCGTGAGCGCCTATCATCGGTCGGAGGCCGTGAGAGCCTATCATCGGTCGGAGGCCGTGAGAGCCTATCATCGGTCGGAGGCCGTGAGAGCCTATCATCGGTCGGAGGCCGTGAGAGCCTATCATCGGTCGGAGGCCGTGAGAGCCTATCATCGGTCGGAGGCCGTGAGAGCCTATCATCGGTCGGAGGCCGTGAGAGCCTATCATCGGTCGGAGGCCGTGAGAGCCTATCATCGGTCGGAGGCCGTGAGAGCCTATCATCGGTCGGAGGCCGTGAGAGCCTATCATCGGTCGGAGGCCGTGAGAGCCTATCATCGGTCGGAGGCCGTGAGAGCCTATCATCGGTCGGAGGCCGTGAGCGCCAGTCGGAGGCTGTGGGAGGCCGTGAGCGCCGGTTGGAGGCCGTGAGCGCCTATCATCGGTCGGAGGCCGTGAGAGCCTATCATCGGTCGGAGGCCGTGAGAGCCTATCATCGGTCGGAGGCCGTGAGCGCCTATCATCGGTCGGAGGCCGTGAGAGCCTATCATCGGTCGGAGGCCGTGAGAGCCTATCATCGGTCGGAGGCCGTGAGAGCCTATCATCGGTCGGAGGCCGTGAGCCTATCATCGGTTGGAGGCCGTGAGAGCCTATCATCGGTCAGAGGCCGTGAGAGCCTATCATCGGTCGGAGGCCGTGAGAGCCTATCATCGGTCGGAGGCCGTGAGAGCCTATCATCGGTCGGAGGCCGTGAGCGCCAGTCGGAGGCTGTGGGAGGCCGTGAGCGCCGGTTGGAGGCCGTGAGCGCCTATCATCGGTCGGAGGCCGTGAGAGCCTATCATCGGTCGGAGGCCGTGAGAGCCTATCATCGGTCGGAGGCCGTGAGCGCCTATCATCGGTCGGAGGCCGTGAGCGCCTATCATCGGTCGGAGGCCGTGAGCGCCTATCATCGGTCGGAGGCCGTGAGCGCCTATCATCGGTCGGAGGCCGTGAGAGCCTATCATCGGTCGGAGGCCGTGAGAGCCTATCATCGGTCGGAGGCCGTGAGAGCCTATCATCGGTCGGAGGCCGTGAGAGCCTATCATCGGTCGGAGGCCGTGAGAGCCTATCATCGGTCGGAGGCCGTGAGAGCCTATCATCGGTCGGAGGCCGTGAGAGCCTATCATCGGTCGGAGGCCGTGAGAGCCTATCATCGGTCGGAGGCCGTGAGAGCCTATCATCGGTCGGAGGCCGTGAGCGCCAGTCGGAGGCTGTGGGAGGCCGTGAGCGCCGGTTGGAGGCCGTGAGCGCCTATCATCGGTCGGAGGCCGTGAGAGCCTATCATCGGTCGGAGGCCGTGAGAGCCTATCATCGGTCGGAGGCCGTGAGAGCCTATCATCGGTCGGAGGCCGTGAGAGACTATCATCGGTCGGAGGCCGTGAGAGCCTATCATCGGTCGGAGGCCGTGAGAGCCTATCATCGGTCGGAGGCCGTGAGAGCCTATCATCGGTCGGAGGCCGTGAGAGCCTATTGGAGGCCGTGAGCACCAGTCGGAGGCCGTCTGAGGCCGTGAGAGCCTATCATCGGTCGGAGGCCGTGAGAGCCTATCATCGGTCGGAGGCCGTGAGAGCCTATCATCGGTCGGAGGCCGTGAGAGCCTATCATCGGTCGGAGGCCGTGAGAGCCTATCATCGGTCGGAGGCCGTGAGAGCCTATCATCGGTCGGAGGCCGTGAGAGCCTATCATCGGTCGGAGGCCGTGAGAGCCTATCATCGGTCGGAGGCCGTGAGAGCCTATCATCGGTCGGAGGCCGTGAGAGCCTATCATCGGTCGGAGGCCGTGAGAGCCTATCATCGGTCGGAGGCCGTGAGAGCCTATCATCGGTCGGAGGCCGTGAGAGCCTATCATCGGTCGGAGGTCGTGAGAGCCTATTGGAGGCCGTGAGAGCCTATCATCGGTCGGAGGCAGTGAGAGCCTATTGGAGGCCGTGAGCACCAGTCGAAGGCCGTCTGAGGCCGTGAGAGCCTATCATCGGTCGGAGGCCGTGAGAGCCTATCATCGGTCGGAGGCCGTGAGAGCCTATCATCGGTCGGAGGCCGTGAGAGCCTATCATCGGTCGGAGGCCGTGAGAGCCTATCATCGGTCGGAGGCCGTGAGAGCCTATCATCGGTCGGAGGCCGTGAGAGCCTATCATCGGTCGGAGGCCGTGAGAGCCTATCATCGGTCGGAGGCCGTGAGAGCCTATCATCGGTCGGAGGCCGTGAGAGCCTATCATCGGTCGGAGGCCGTGAGAGCCTATCATCGGTCGGAGGCCGTGAGAGCCAGTCGGAGGCTGTGGGAGGCCGTGAGCGCCGGTTGGAGGCCGTGAGCGCCTATCATCGGTCGGAGGCCGTGAGAGCCTATCATCGGTCGGAGGCCGTGAGAGCCTATCATCGGTCGGAGGCCGTGAGAGCCTATCATCGGTCGGAGGCCGTGAGAGCCTATCATCGGTCGGAGGCCGTGAGAGCCTATCATCGGTCGGAGGCCGTGAGAGCCTATCATCGGTCGGAGGCCGTGAGAGCCTATCATCGGTCGGAGGCCGTGAGAGCCTATCATCGGTCGGAGGCCGTGAGAGCCTATCATCGGTCGGAGGCCGTGAGAGCCTATCATCGGTCGGAGGCCGTGAGAGCCTATCATCGGTCGGAGGCCGTGAGAGCCTATCATCGGTCGGAGGCCGTGAGAGCCTATCATCGGTCGGAGGCCGTGAGAGCCTATCATCGGTCGGAGGCCATGAGAGCCTATCATCGGTCGGAGGCCGTGAGAGCCTATCATCGGTCGGAGGCCGTGAGAGCCTATCATCGGTCGGAGGCCGCGAGAGCCTATTGGAGGCCGTGAGGGCCAGTCGGAGGCTGTGAGCCAGTCGGAGGCTGTGGGAGGCCGTGAGAGCCTATCATCGGTCGGAGGCCGTGAGAGCCTATCATCGGTCGGAGGCCGTGAGAGCCTATCATCTACCTACCTGTCTCCCCCGCAGTGCCCCCCCATACTGTGCAGAGCTCACCGTCCCCCTCCAGGGACCTGTCTCCCCCATACACTGTGCTCAGCTCACCGTCCCCCTCCAGGGACAGCCTGTCTCCCCCCCGCAGTGCCCCCCCATACACTGCGCTCAGCTCACGGTCCCCTTCCAGGGACAGCCTGTCCCCCCCTGCAGTGCCCCCCCCATACACTCTGCTCAGCTCACGGTCCCCTTCCAGGGAGAGATGTCCCCCCCGCAGTGCCCCCCCATACACTGCGCTCAGTTCACGGTCCCCTTCCAGGGACAGCCTATCTCCCCCCGCAGTGCCCCCCCATACACTCTGCTCAGCTCACGGTCCCCTTCCAGGGACAGATGTCCCCCCCGCAGTGCCCCCCATACACTGTGCTCAGTTCACGGTCCCCTTCCAGGGACAGCCTATCTCCCCCCGCAGTGCCCCCCCATACACTCTGCTCAGCTCACGGTCCCCTTACAGGGACAGATGTCCCCCCCGCAGTGCCCCCCATACACTGCGCTCAGTTCACGGTCCCCTTCCAGGGACAGCCTATCTCCCCCCGCAGTGCCCCCCCATACACTCTGCTCAGCTCACGGTCCCCTTCCAGGGACAGATTTCCCCCCCGCAGTGCCCCCCATACACTGTGCTCAGTTCACGGTCCCCTTCCAGGGACAGCCTATCTCCCCCCGCAGTGCCCCCCCATACACTCTGCTCAGCTCACGGTCCCCTTCCAGGGACAGATGTCCCCCCCGCAGTGCCCCCCATACACTGCGCTCAGTTCACGGTCCCCTTCCAGGGACAGCCTATCTCCCCCCGCAGTGCCCCCCCATACACTCTGCTCAGCTCACGGTCCCCTTCCAGGGACAGATGTCCCCCCCGCAGTGCCCCCCATACACTGCGCTCAGTTCACGGTCCCCTTCCAGGGACAGCCTATCTCCCCCCGCAGTGCCCCCCCATACACTCTGCTCAGCTCACGGTCCCCTTCCAGGGACAGATGTCCCCCCCGCAGTACCCCCCATACACTGTGCTCAGTTCACGGTCCCCTTCCAGGGACAGCCTATCTCCCCCCGCAGTGCCCCCCCATACACTCTGCTCAGCTCACGGTCCCCTTCCAGGGACAGATGTCCCCCCCGCAGTGCCCCCCATACACTGCTCTCAGTTCACGGTCCCCTTCCAGGGACAGATGTCCCCCCCGCAGTGCCCCCCATACACTGCTCTCAGTTCACGGTCCCCTTCCAGGGACAGCCTATCTCCCCCCGCAGTGCCCCCCCATACACTCTGCTCAGCTCACGGTCCCCTTCCAGGGACAGATGTCCCCCCCGCAGTGCCCCCCATACACTGTGCTCAGTTCACGGTCCCCTTCCAGGGACAGCCTATCTCCCCCCGCAGTGCCCCCCCATACACTCTGCTCAGCTCACGGTCCCCTTCCAGGGACAGATGTCCCCCCCGCAGTGCCCCCCATACACCGTGCTCAGTTCACGGTCCCCTTCCAGGGACAGCCTATCTCCCCCCGCAGTGCCCCCCCATACACTCTGCTCAGCTCACGGTCCCCTTCCAGGGACAGATGTCCCCCCCGCAGTGCCCCCCATACACTGTGCTCAGTTCACGGTCCCCTTCCAGGGACAGCCTATCTCCCCCCGCAGTGCCCCCCCATACACTCTGCTCAGCTCACGGTCCCCTTCCAGGGACAGATGTCCCCCCCGCAGTGCCCCCCATACACTGTGCTCAGTTCACGGTCCCCTTCCAGGGACAGCCTATCTCCCCCCGCAGTGCCCCCCCATACACTCTGCTCAGCTCACGGTCCCCTTCCAGGGACAGATGTCCCCCCCGCAGTGCCCCCCCATACACTGCGCTCAGCTCACGGTCCCCTTCCAGGGACAGCCTGTCCCCCCCTGCAGTGCCCCCCCCATACACTCTGCTCAGCTCACGGTCCCCTTCCAGGGAGAGATGTCCCCCCCGCAGTGCCCCCCCATACACTGCGCTCAGTTCACGGTCCCCTTCCAGGGACAGCCTATCTCCCCCCGCAGTGCCCCCCCATACACTCTGCTCAGCTCACGGTCCCCTTCCAGGGACAGATGTCCCCCCCGCAGTGCCCCCCATACACTGCGCTCAGTTCACGGTCCCCTTCCAGGGACAGCCTATCTCCCCCCGCAGTGCCCCCCCATACACTCTGCTCAGCTCACGGTCCCCTTCCAGGGACAGATGTCCCCCCCGCAGTGCCCCCCATACACTGCGCTCAGTTCACGGTCCCCTTCCAGGGACAGCCTATCTCCCCCCGCAGTGCCCCCCCATACACTCTGCTCAGCTCACGGTCCCCTTCCAGGGACAGATGTCCCCCCCGCAGTGCCCCCCATACACTGTGCTCAGTTCAGGGTCCCCTTCCAGGGACAGCCTATCTCCCCCCCCCATACACTCTGCTCAGCTCACGGTCCCCTTCCAGGGACAGATGTCCCCCCCCGCAGTGCCCCCCATACACTGTGCTCAGTTCAGGGTCCCCTTCCAGGGACAGCCTATCTCCCCCCGCAGTGCCCCCCCATACACTCTGCTCAGCTCACGGTCCCCTTCCAGGGACAGATGTCCCCCCCGCAGTGCCCCCCATACACTGCGCTCAGTTCACGGTCCCCTTCCAGGGACAGCCTATCTCCCCCCGCAGTGCCCCCCCATACACTCTGCTCAGCTCACGGTCCCCTTCCAGGGACAGATGTCCCCCCGCAGTGCCCCCCATACACTGCGCTCAGTTCACGGTCCCCTTCCAGGGACAGCCTATCTCCCCCCGCAGTGCCCCCCCATACACTCTGCTCAGCTCACGGTCCCCTTCCAGGGACAGATGTCCCCCCCGCAGTGCCCCCCATACACTGTGCTCAGTTCACGGTCCCCTTCCAGGGACAGCCTATCTCCCCCCGCAGTGCTCCCCATACACTCTGCTCAGCTCACGGTCCCCTTCCAGGGACAGATGTCCCCCCCGCAGTGCCTCCCATACACTGTGCTCAGTTCACGGTCCCCTTCCAGGGACAGCCTATCTCCCCCCGCAGTGCCCCCCCATACACTCTGCTCAGCTCACGGTCCCCTTCCAGGGACAGATGTCCCCCCCGCAGTGCCCCCCATACACTGTGCTCAGTTCACGGTCCCCTTCCAGGGACAGCCTATCTCCCCCCGCAGTGCCCCCCCATACACTCTGCTCAGCTCACGGTCCCCTTCCAGGGACAGATGTCCCCCCCACAGTGCCTCCCATACACTGCGCTCAGTTCACGGTCCCCTTCCAGGGACAGCCTATCTCCCCCCGCAGTGCCCCCCCATACACTCTGCTCAGCTCACGGTCCCCTTCCAGGGACAGATGTCCCCCCCGCAGTGCCCCCCATACACTGCGCTCAGTTCACGGTCCCCTTCCAGGGACAGCCTCTCTCCCCCCGCAGTGCCCCCCCATACACTCTGCTCAGCTCACGGTCCCCTTCCAGGGACAGATGTCCCCCCCGCAGTGCCCCCCATACACTGCGCTCAGTTCACGGTCCCCTTCCAGGGACAGCCTATCTCCCCCCGCAGTGCCCCCCCATACACTCTGCTCAGCTCACGGTCCCCTTCCAGGGACAGATGTCCCCCCCGCAGTGCCCCCCATACACTGCGCTCAGTTCTCGGTCCCCTTCCAGGGACAGCCTTTCTCCCCCCGCAGTGCCCCCCCATACACTCTGCTCAGCTCACGGTCCCCTTCCAGGGACAGATGTCCCCCCCGCAGTGCCCCCCATACACTGTGCTCAGTTCAGGGTCCCCTTCCAGGGACAGCCTATCTCCCCCCGCAGTGCCCCCCCATACACTCTGCTCAGCTCACGGTCCCCTTCCAGGGACAGATGTCCCCCCCGCAGTGCCCCCCATACACTGTGCTCAGTTCAGGGTCCCCTTCCAGGGACAGCCTATCTCCCCCCGCAGTGCCCCCCCATACACTCTGCTCAGCTCACGGTCCCCTTCCAGGGACAGATGTCCCCCCCGCAGTGCCCCCCATACACTGTGCTCAGTTCACGGTCCCCTTCCAGGGACAGCCTATCTCCCCCCGCAGTGCCCCCCCATACACTCTGCTCAGCTCACGGTCCCCTTCCAGGGACAGATGTCCCCCCCGCAGTGCCCCCCATACACTGTGCTCAGTTCACGGTCCCCTTCCAGGGACAGCCTATCTCCCCCCGCAGTGCCCCCCCATACACTCTGCTCAGCTCACGGTCCCCTTCCAGGGA
>NW_027508204.1:255000-257500 GCF_051348905.1 Ranitomeya variabilis
CGGAAAGTTGAATTTTTGGATGAAAATGCGTATTTTCATACTTTGAAAATTTCAGGCGTGTGTCAGACTTCCAGGCGGGGGCAGCCGCCGGAGGCGTACCGGGGACGCTTCCAGGAGCCTGGGGAAGATTTTCTGGAAGCGTCCTTGACACTTAGAAAAATTTTGAGAAAATCTCGATTTTGTGAAAAATGTCACATTTCCCCTACTTCCACCCCAGGGGGGCGTCAATATGTTGTAAAGCACCCAAGGGCAGTGACCTAAATGCGGGTAAAGTTTGCGGTGCACGGGGGGAAAGTTGAATTTTTGGATGAAAATGCGTATTTTCATACTTTGAAAATTTCAGGCGTGTGTTGGACTTCCAGGCGGGGGCAGCCGCCAGAGGTGTACCGGGGACGCTTCCAGGAGCCTGGGGGAGATTTTCTGGAAGAGTCCTTGACACTTAGAAAAATTTTGAGAAATTTCCGATTTTGTGTAAAAATCACCCATTTCCCCTACTTCCACCCTAAAGGGGCGTCAATATGTCGTAAGGCGCCCCTAGACAGTGACCTAAGTGGGGGTGAAGTTTGGGTCTGATGGGTGGAAAACTGAAAAAAAGCGATTTTGTGACTTTGAGAACAAACAGAGAGCTCAAAACTTTGAAAAACGTCAGACCGCTGTCAGACTTCCAGGCGGGGGAAAGCTCTGAGGTTGTACCGAGGACACTTCCATGGCCCCCGGATTGATTTTCAAGAAAGAGTCCTTGGGACTTTGAAATTTTCCGGCGAGCTGTTTTTGGCTTCCGGGAGCCGTAGAACTTTGGGAAATCGATTCCGCTCACCGGTTCAGGGTGTTTCGAGCTAGTCCAGGTCCCAGCTACGCCGCCTGGCCTCCAAATTTCGCAAATTCGAAAAAAAAAAAAATAGAACCGGAATGAGGAAATTTCTGGCCGCCGGATCCGCCGCACGGCTCCAGGAGGTCGGACACTTTTTGACTTTGTTCCCTTAAAGTGGGGGTCGGTGTCTCACCATGCAAATACCCAGTTTTGCACACCAGCTGCAGGATATAGGAGAGAGAGGTACCTCTCGGCCCCGACCAAAATCCGTTGTTTTCGTGGTTCCTCGACTCGGGTAGGCGGTTTGGCGAGTACCCCCCTTTTGCATGGAAGTTCGCACTCGCGCCGAGACCAGGCTTCCGCGGCTCCAGGGGGACTTTTGCCGGTTGTCCGTCCCGAGTCCGAGACGCGTTTCCTGGGTCGCCCGAGCCCGAACGGACCCTCCCCACGTGGGTTCCTGTCCTCTGAGGGCGACGGTCGTCAGAAGGGGGGCAGATCCAGAGTCCTCGTCCGCAGGAGGGCTCTGGGAGGGCGGATCGCTCCTTCTGACTTTGTCCCCTCGGAGCGGGCTCGGCGTTTCTCTGTGTCGGATGTCTCCCGCTTCCGCGCCAACGGGGAGACCTATGAGAGAATCGCACCGCGACCCGGCTTCCGTCTCGAGGGCGCCCGGAGCGCGCCGGACACTCGCTTCCAGGACTCCAGGGGCACGTTTCTTCCCCGTCTCCCCCGAGGGGAAGAACGGAGGCAGGGGTTCCACCCGAGCCCCTGCCCTTTCTTCCGATCGATCTGGCTCAGCGCTCCCGGGTGGGGAGGTGGTGCCGCTCGCTCGGCCCGGGCTTTGGAGCCCGCGTCGGTTTACGGCGGGCGGTCTCCTTCCTCTGTTACCCCCCCCGGGTTTCAGGCACTCGTCCTTGGGCGCGCACGCCGGCGGTCGCCCTCCCGTCTACGGACGGAGGCGGCCGAGCTGTGGGGAGTTTGACCCGAACCGTGGTACGGCAGCGGTCCGACGACCCGCACGGGCGAACGGAGGGGCGCCCACCCACCTCGGCGTGGGGGCCCGCCGTCCGAATCGCTCCCCGCGCGGGGCAGCACAACGATCTTCTCCGAGGGCGGCCCTTTGACTTCCAGATGCGCAGCTCGTCCGCGGAGGCCCGCGCCGCACCCCAGCGTCCGAAGGGCGGCCTCCGCGGTGGGCATCGGCGAGAGCGGCGGCGGTGGGTGGCGCTTCCACGCCACCGCCGAGCTCCGCGTTTTCCAGTCTTTTCCCGAGCCCCTACGATAGTGGGGGGATGACAGACGTGCGGGGAGGCGGGCGAGTGGGTTCTCACCGTGCGGTGTGCCCCGCGGCCGAACGCCGTCGCCTTCCCCTCGTCCGCCGTCCTCCGAGGCGGCTCGGCAGGGAGCGCGAGAGCGAGAGGGAGAGCGAGAGAGAGAGACCAAGCGGACGCCCCGGAGCGAGAAGGGAGGATGGAGAAGGAAAGACGAATCGAAGGGGGGCACGAGTTTGGCGAAGGGAGTACCCGGCGTATTGCCGCACCGGACTTCGTCTGTTCTCAACAGTCGAGACACGGCTTCGGGGGGAGACGCCGCTCGGTCGGTCACCTTTGAGGTTACGGGCAAGAGCCCGGGACAAGGGACTACGCCGGAGGGCGACGCCGACACGGCCAGGCCGACCATGCCCCGCGCTTG
>NW_027508204.1:267500-270000 GCF_051348905.1 Ranitomeya variabilis
CCAGGGGGGCGTCAATATGTTGTAAGGCACCCCAAGGCAGTGACCTAACTGTGGGTGAAGTTTGCGGGGCACGAGCGGAAAGTCGAATTTTGGATGAAAATGCATTATTTTCATACTTTGAAAATTTCAGGCGTGTGTTAGACTTCCAGGCGGGGGCAGCCGCCGGAGGCGTACCGAGGACGCTTCCAGGAGCCTGGGGAAGATTTTCTGAAAGTGTCCTTGGGACTTAGAAATATTTTGAGAAATTTCCGATTTTGTGAAAAATGTCACATTTCCCCTACTTCCACCCCAGGGGGGCGTCAATATGTTGTAAAGCACCCCAGGGCAGTGACCTAAATGAGGGTGAATTTTGCGGTGCACGGGCGGAAAGTCGAATTTTTGGATGAAAATGCGTATTTTCATACTTTGAAAATTTCAGGCGTGTGTCAGACTTCCAGGCGGGGGCAGCCGCCGGAGGTGTACCGGGGACGCTTCCAGGAGCCTGGGGAAGATTTTCTGAAAGTGTCCTTGGGACTTAGAAATATTTTGAGAAAATCTCGATTTTGTGAAAAATGTCACATTTCCCCTACTTCCACCACAGGGGGGCGTCAATATGTTGTGAGGTACCCCAGGACAGTGACCTAACTGTGGGTAAAGTTTGCGGGGCACGGGCGGAAAGTCGAATTTTGGATGAAAATGCATTATTTTCATACTTTGAAAATTCCAGGCGTGTGTCAGACTTCCAGGCGGGGGCAGCCGCCGGAGGCGTACCGAGGACGCTTCCAGGAGCCTGGGGAAGATTTTCTGGAAGAGTCCTTGGGACTTGGTGCAATTTTGAGAAAATCTCGATTTTGTGAAAAAATGACCCATTTCCCCTACTTCCACCCCAGGGGGGCGTCAATATGTTGTAAAGCACCCCAGGGCAGTGACCTAAATGCGGGTAAAGTTTGCGGTGCACGGGGGGGAAAGTTGAATTTTTGGATGAAAATGCGTATTTTCATACTTTAAAAATTTCAGGCGTGTGTCAGACTTCCAGGAGGGGGCAGCCGCCGGAGGCGTACCGGGGACGCTTCCAGGAGCCTGGGGAAGATTTTCTGGAAGAGTCCTTGGGACTTAGAAAATTTTTTGAGAAAATCTCGATTTTGTGAAAAATGAAAATTTCCCCTTCTTCCACCCTAAAGGGGCGTCAATATGTTGTGAGGCACCCCAGCAAAGTGACCTAAGTGGGGGTGAAGTTTGCGGGGCACGGACGGAAAGTTGAATTTTTGGATGAAAATGCGTATTTTCATACTTTGAAAATTTCAGGCGTGTGTCAGACTTCCAGGCGGGGGCAGCCGCCGGAGGCGTACCGGGGACGCTTCCAGGAGCCTGGGGAAGATTTTCTGGAAGCGTCCTTGACACTTAGAAAAATTTTGAGAAAATCTCGATTTTGTGAAAAATGTCACATTTCCCCTACTTCCACCCCAGGGGGGCGTCAATATGTTGTAAAGCACCCAAGGGCAGTGACCTAAATGCGGGTAAAGTTTGCGGTGCACGGGGGGAAAGTTGAATTTTTGGATGAAAATGCGTATTTTCATACTTTGAAAATTTCAGGCGTGTGTTGGACTTCCAGGCGGGGGCAGCCGCCAGAGGTGTACCGGGGACGCTTCCAGGAGCCTGGGGGAGATTTTCTGGAAGAGTCCTTGACACTTAGAAAAATTTTGAGAAATTTCCGATTTTGTGTAAAAATCACCCATTTCCCCTACTTCCACCCTAAAGGGGCGTCAATATGTCGTAAGGCGCCCCTAGACAGTGACCTAAGTGGGGGTGAAGTTTGGGTCTGATGGGTGGAAAACTGAAAAAAAGCGATTTTGTGACTTTGAGAACAAACAGAGAGCTCAAAACTTTGAAAAACGTCAGACCGCTGTCAGACTTCCAGGCGGGGGAAAGCTCTGAGGTTGTACCGAGGACACTTCCATGGCCCCCGGATTGATTTTCAAGAAAGAGTCCTTGGGACTTTGAAATTTTCCGGCGAGCTGTTTTTGGCTTCCGGGAGCCGTAGAACTTTGGGAAATCGATTCCGCTCACCGGTTCAGGGTGTTTCGAGCTAGTCCAGGTCCCAGCTACGCCGCCTGGCCTCCAAATTTCGCAAATTCGAAAAAAAAAAAAATAGAACCGGAATGAGGAAATTTCTGGCCGCCGGATCCGCCGCACGGCTCCAGGAGGTCGGACACTTTTTGACTTTGTTCCCTTAAAGTGGGGGTCGGTGTCTCACCATGCAAATACCCAGTTTTGCACACCAGCTGCAGGATATAGGAGAGAGAGGTACCTCTCGGCCCCGACCAAAATCCGTTGTTTTCGTGGTTCCTCGACTCGGGTAGGCGGTTTGGCGAGTACCCCCCTTTTGCATGGAAGTTCGCACTCGCGCCGAGACCAGGCTTCCGCGGCTCCAGGGGGACTTTTGCCGGTTGTCCGTCCCGAGTCCGAGACGCGTTTCCTGGGTCGCCCGAGCCCGAACGGACCCTCCCCACGTGGGTTCCTG
>NW_027508204.1:282500-285000 GCF_051348905.1 Ranitomeya variabilis
TGAAAATTCCAGGCGTGTGTCAGACTTCCAGGCGGGGGCAGCCGCCGGAGGCGTACCGAGGACGCTTCCAGGAGCCTGGGGAAGATTTTCTGGAAGAGTCCTTGGGACTTGGTGCAATTTTGAGAAAATCTCGATTTTGTGAAAAAATGACCCATTTCCCCTACTTCCACCCCAGGGGGGCGTCAATATGTTGTAAAGTACCCCAGGGCAGTGACCTAAATGCGGGTAAAGTTTGCGGTGCACGGGGGGGAAAGTTGAATTTTTGGATGAAAATGCGTATTTTCATACTTTAAAAATTTCAGGCGTGTGTCAGACTTCCAGGAGGGGGCAGCCGCCGGAGGCGTACCGGGGACGCTTCCAGGAGCCTGGGGAAGATTTTCTGGAAGAGTCCTTGGGACTTAGAAAATTTTTTGAGAAAATCTCGATTTTGTGAAAAATGAAAATTTCCCCTTCTTCCACCCTAAAGGGGCGTCAATATGTTGTGAGGCACCCCAGCAAAGTGACCTAAGTGGGGGTGAAGTTTGCGGGGCACGGACGGAAAGTTGAATTTTTGGATGAAAATGCGTATTTTCATACTTTGAAAATTTCAGGCGTGTGTCAGACTTCCAGGCGGGGGCAGCCGCCGGAGGCGTACCGGGGACGCTTCCAGGAGCCTGGGGAAGATTTTCTGGAAGCGTCCTTGACACTTAGAAAAATTTTGAGAAAATCTCGATTTTGTGAAAAATGTCACATTTCCCCTACTTCCACCCCAGGGGGGCGTCAATATGTTGTAAAGCACCCAAGGGCAGTGACCTAAATGCGGGTAAAGTTTGCGGTGCACGGGGGGAAAGTTGAATTTTTGGATGAAAATGCGTATTTTCATACTTTGAAAATTTCAGGCGTGTGTTGGACTTCCAGGCGGGGGCAGCCGCCAGAGGTGTACCGGGGACGCTTCCAGGAGCCTGGGGGAGATTTTCTGGAAGAGTCCTTGACACTTAGAAAAATTTTGAGAAATTTCCGATTTTGTGTAAAAATCACCCATTTCCCCTACTTCCACCCTAAAGGGGCGTCAATATGTCGTAAGGCGCCCCTAGACAGTGACCTAAGTGGGGGTGAAGTTTGGGTCTGATGGGTGGAAAACTGAAAAAAAGCGATTTTGTGACTTTGAGAACAAACAGAGAGCTCAAAACTTTGAAAAACGTCAGACCGCTGTCAGACTTCCAGGCGGGGGAAAGCTCTGAGGTTGTACCGAGGACACTTCCATGGCCCCCGGATTGATTTTCAAGAAAGAGTCCTTGGGACTTTGAAATTTTCCGGCGAGCTGTTTTTGGCTTCCGGGAGCCGTAGAACTTTGGGAAATCGATTCCGCTCACCGGTTCAGGGTGTTTCGAGCTAGTCCAGGTCCCAGCTACGCCGCCTGGCCTCCAAATTTCGCAAATTCGAAAAAAAAAAAAATAGAACCGGAATGAGGAAATTTCTGGCCGCCGGATCCGCCGCACGGCTCCAGGAGGTCGGACACTTTTTGACTTTGTTCCCTTAAAGTGGGGGTCGGTGTCTCACCATGCAAATACCCAGTTTTGCACACCAGCTGCAGGATATAGGAGAGAGAGGTACCTCTCGGCCCCGACCAAAATCCGTTGTTTTCGTGGTTCCTCGACTCGGGTAGGCGGTTTGGCGAGTACCCCCCTTTTGCATGGAAGTTCGCACTCGCGCCGAGACCAGGCTTCCGCGGCTCCAGGGGGACTTTTGCCGGTTGTCCGTCCCGAGTCCGAGACGCGTTTCCTGGGTCGCCCGAGCCCGAACGGACCCTCCCCACGTGGGTTCCTGTCCTCTGAGGGCGACGGTCGTCAGAAGGGGGGCAGATCCAGAGTCCTCGTCCGCAGGAGGGCTCTGGGAGGGCGGATCGCTCCTTCTGACTTTGTCCCCTCGGAGCGGGCTCGGCGTTTCTCTGTGTCGGATGTCTCCCGCTTCCGCGCCAACGGGGAGACCTATGAGAGAATCGCACCGCGACCCGGCTTCCGTCTCGAGGGCGCCCGGAGCGCGCCGGACACTCGCTTCCAGGACTCCAGGGGCACGTTTCTTCCCCGTCTCCCCCGAGGGGAAGAACGGAGGCAGGGGTTCCACCCGAGCCCCTGCCCTTTCTTCCGATCGATCTGGCTCAGCGCTCCCGGGTGGGGAGGTGGTGCCGCTCGCTCGGCCCGGGCTTTGGAGCCCGCGTCGGTTTACGGCGGGCGGTCTCCTTCCTCTGTTACCCCCCCCGGGTTTCAGGCACTCGTCCTTGGGCGCGCACGCCGGCGGTCGCCCTCCCGTCTACGGACGGAGGCGGCCGAGCTGTGGGGAGTTTGACCCGAACCGTGGTACGGCAGCGGTCCGACGACCCGCACGGGCGAACGGAGGGGCGCCCACCCACCTCGGCGTGGGGGCCCGCCGTCCGAATCGCTCCCCGCGCGGGGCAGCACAACGATCTTCTCCGAGGGCGGCCCTTTGACTTCCAGATGCGCAGCTCGTCCGCGGAGGCCCG
>NW_027508204.1:295000-297500 GCF_051348905.1 Ranitomeya variabilis
ACCTAAATGCGGGTAAAGTTTGCGGTGCACGGGGGGAAAGTTGAATTTTTGGATGAAAATGCGTATTTTCATACTGTGAAATTTTCAGGCGTGTGTCAGACTTCCAGGCGGGGGCAGCCGCCGGAGGTGTACCGGGGACGCTTCCAGGAGCCTGGGGAAGATTTTCTGGAAGAGTCCTTGGGACTTAGAAAAAATTTTGAGAAAATCTCGATTTTGTGAAAAATGAAAATTTCCCCTTCTTCCACCCTAAAGGGGCGTCAATATGTTGTGAGGCACCCCAGCAAAGTGACCTAAGTGGGGGTGAAGTTTGCGGGGCACGGGCGGAAAGTTGAATTTTTGGATGAAAATGCGTATTTTCATACTTTGAAAATTTCAGGCGTGTGTCAGACTTCCAGGCGGGGGCAGCCGCCGGAGGTGTACCGGGGACGCTTCCAGGAGCCTGGGGAAGATTTTCTGGAAGCGTCCTTGACACTTAGAAAAAATTTTGAGAAAATCTCGATTTTGTGAAAAATGTCACATTTCCCCTACTTCCACCCCAGGGGGGCGTCAATATGTTGTAAGGCACCCCAAGGCAGTGACCTAACTGTGGGTGAAGTTTGCGGGGCACGAGCGGAAAGTCGAATTTTGGATGAAAATGCATTATTTTCATACTTTGAAAATTTCAGGCGTGTGTTAGACTTCCAGGCGGGGGCAGCCGCCGGAGGCGTACCGAGGACGCTTCCAGGAGCCTGGGGAAGATTTTCTGAAAGTGTCCTTGGGACTTAGAAATATTTTGAGAAATTTCCGATTTTGTGAAAAATGTCACATTTCCCCTACTTCCACCCCAGGGGGGCGTCAATATGTTGTAAAGCACCCCAGGGCAGTGACCTAAATGAGGGTGAATTTTGCGGTGCACGGGCGGAAAGTCGAATTTTTGGATGAAAATGCGTATTTTCATACTTTGAAAATTTCAGGCGTGTGTCAGACTTCCAGGCGGGGGCAGCCGCCGGAGGTGTACCGGGGACGCTTCCAGGAGCCTGGGGAAGATTTTCTGAAAGTGTCCTTGGGACTTAGAAATATTTTGAGAAAATCTCGATTTTGTGAAAAATGTCACATTTCCCCTACTTCCACCACAGGGGGGCGTCAATATGTTGTGAGGTACCCCAGGACAGTGACCTAACTGTGGGTAAAGTTTGCGGGGCACGGGCGGAAAGTCGAATTTTGGATGAAAATGCATTATTTTCATACTTTGAAAATTCCAGGCGTGTGTCAGACTTCCAGGCGGGGGCAGCCGCCGGAGGCGTACCGAGGACGCTTCCAGGAGCCTGGGGAAGATTTTCTGGAAGAGTCCTTGGGACTTGGTGCAATTTTGAGAAAATCTCGATTTTGTGAAAAAATGACCCATTTCCCCTACTTCCACCCCAGGGGGGCGTCAATATGTTGTAAAGCACCCCAGGGCAGTGACCTAAATGCGGGTAAAGTTTGCGGTGCACGGGGGGGAAAGTTGAATTTTTGGATGAAAATGCGTATTTTCATACTTTAAAAATTTCAGGCGTGTGTCAGACTTCCAGGAGGGGGCAGCCGCCGGAGGCGTACCGGGGACGCTTCCAGGAGCCTGGGGAAGATTTTCTGGAAGAGTCCTTGGGACTTAGAAAATTTTTTGAGAAAATCTCGATTTTGTGAAAAATGAAAATTTCCCCTTCTTCCACCCTAAAGGGGCGTCAATATGTTGTGAGGCACCCCAGCAAAGTGACCTAAGTGGGGGTGAAGTTTGCGGGGCACGGACGGAAAGTTGAATTTTTGGATGAAAATGCGTATTTTCATACTTTGAAAATTTCAGGCGTGTGTCAGACTTCCAGGCGGGGGCAGCCGCCGGAGGCGTACCGGGGACGCTTCCAGGAGCCTGGGGAAGATTTTCTGGAAGCGTCCTTGACACTTAGAAAAATTTTGAGAAAATCTCGATTTTGTGAAAAATGTCACATTTCCCCTACTTCCACCCCAGGGGGGCGTCAATATGTTGTAAAGCACCCAAGGGCAGTGACCTAAATGCGGGTAAAGTTTGCGGTGCACGGGGGGAAAGTTGAATTTTTGGATGAAAATGCGTATTTTCATACTTTGAAAATTTCAGGCGTGTGTTGGACTTCCAGGCGGGGGCAGCCGCCAGAGGTGTACCGGGGACGCTTCCAGGAGCCTGGGGGAGATTTTCTGGAAGAGTCCTTGACACTTAGAAAAATTTTGAGAAATTTCCGATTTTGTGTAAAAATCACCCATTTCCCCTACTTCCACCCTAAAGGGGCGTCAATATGTCGTAAGGCGCCCCTAGACAGTGACCTAAGTGGGGGTGAAGTTTGGGTCTGATGGGTGGAAAACTGAAAAAAAGCGATTTTGTGACTTTGAGAACAAACAGAGAGCTCAAAACTTTGAAAAACGTCAGACCGCTGTCAGACTTCCAGGCGGGGGAAAGCTCTGAGGTTGTACCGAGGACACTTCCATGGCCCCCGGATTGATTTTCAAGAAAGAG
>NW_027508204.1:310000-312500 GCF_051348905.1 Ranitomeya variabilis
CCGCCGGAGGCGTACCGAGGACGCTTCCAGGAGCCTGGGGAAGATTTTCTGAAAGTGTCCTTGGGACTTAGAAAAATTTTGAGAAATTTCCGATTTTGTGAAAAATGTCACATTTCCCCTACTTCCACCCCAGGGGGGCGTCAATATGTTGTAAAGCACCCCAGGGCAGTGACCTAAATGAGGGTGAATTTTGCGGTGCACGGGCGGAAAGTCGAATTTTTGGATGAAAATGCGTATTTTCATACTTTGAAAATTTCAGGCGTGTGTCAGACTTCCAGGCGGGGGCAGCCGCCGGAGGTGTACCGGGGACGCTTCCAGGAGCCTGGGGAAGATTTTCTGAAAGTGTCCTTGGGACTTAGAAATATTTTGAGAAAATCTCGATTTTGTGAAAAATGTCACATTTCCCCTACTTCCACCACAGGGGGGCGTCAATATGTTGTGAGGTACCCCAGGACAGTGACCTAACTGTGGGTAAAGTTTGCGGGGCACGGGCGGAAAGTCGAATTTTGGATGAAAATGCATTATTTTCATACTTTGAAAATTCCAGGCGTGTGTCAGACTTCCAGGCGGGGGCAGCCGCCGGAGGCGTACCGAGGACGCTTCCAGGAGCCTGGGGAAGATTTTCTGGAAGAGTCCTTGGGACTTGGTGCAATTTTGAGAAAATCTCGATTTTGTGAAAAAATGACCCATTTCCCCTACTTCCACCCCAGGGGGGCGTCAATATGTTGTAAAGCACCCCAGGGCAGTGACCTAAATGCGGGTAAAGTTTGCGGTGCACGGGGGGGAAAGTTGAATTTTTGGATGAAAATGCGTATTTTCATACTTTAAAAATTTCAGGCGTGTGTCAGACTTCCAGGAGGGGGCAGCCGCCGGAGGCGTACCGGGGACGCTTCCAGGAGCCTGGGGAAGATTTTCTGGAAGAGTCCTTGGGACTTAGAAAATTTTTTGAGAAAATCTCGATTTTGTGAAAAATGAAAATTTCCCCTTCTTCCACCCTAAAGGGGCGTCAATATGTTGTGAGGCACCCCAGCAAAGTGACCTAAGTGGGGGTGAAGTTTGCGGGGCACGGACGGAAAGTTGAATTTTTGGATGAAAATGCGTATTTTCATACTTTGAAAATTTCAGGCGTGTGTCAGACTTCCAGGCGGGGGCAGCCGCCGGAGGCGTACCGGGGACGCTTCCAGGAGCCTGGGGAAGATTTTCTGGAAGCGTCCTTGACACTTAGAAAAATTTTGAGAAAATCTCGATTTTGTGAAAAATGTCACATTTCCCCTACTTCCACCCCAGGGGGGCGTCAATATGTTGTAAAGCACCCAAGGGCAGTGACCTAAATGCGGGTAAAGTTTGCGGTGCACGGGGGGAAAGTTGAATTTTTGGATGAAAATGCGTATTTTCATACTTTGAAAATTTCAGGCGTGTGTTGGACTTCCAGGCGGGGGCAGCCGCCAGAGGTGTACCGGGGACGCTTCCAGGAGCCTGGGGGAGATTTTCTGGAAGAGTCCTTGACACTTAGAAAAATTTTGAGAAATTTCCGATTTTGTGTAAAAATCACCCATTTCCCCTACTTCCACCCTAAAGGGGCGTCAATATGTCGTAAGGCGCCCCTAGACAGTGACCTAAGTGGGGGTGAAGTTTGGGTCTGATGGGTGGAAAACTGAAAAAAAGCGATTTTGTGACTTTGAGAACAAACAGAGAGCTCAAAACTTTGAAAAACGTCAGACCGCTGTCAGACTTCCAGGCGGGGGAAAGCTCTGAGGTTGTACCGAGGACACTTCCATGGCCCCCGGATTGATTTTCAAGAAAGAGTCCTTGGGACTTTGAAATTTTCCGGCGAGCTGTTTTTGGCTTCCGGGAGCCGTAGAACTTTGGGAAATCGATTCCGCTCACCGGTTCAGGGTGTTTCGAGCTAGTCCAGGTCCCAGCTACGCCGCCTGGCCTCCAAATTTCGCAAATTCGAAAAAAAAAAAAATAGAACCGGAATGAGGAAATTTCTGGCCGCCGGATCCGCCGCACGGCTCCAGGAGGTCGGACACTTTTTGACTTTGTTCCCTTAAAGTGGGGGTCGGTGTCTCACCATGCAAATACCCAGTTTTGCACACCAGCTGCAGGATATAGGAGAGAGAGGTACCTCTCGGCCCCGACCAAAATCCGTTGTTTTCGTGGTTCCTCGACTCGGGTAGGCGGTTTGGCGAGTACCCCCCTTTTGCATGGAAGTTCGCACTCGCGCCGAGACCAGGCTTCCGCGGCTCCAGGGGGACTTTTGCCGGTTGTCCGTCCCGAGTCCGAGACGCGTTTCCTGGGTCGCCCGAGCCCGAACGGACCCTCCCCACGTGGGTTCCTGTCCTCTGAGGGCGACGGTCGTCAGAAGGGGGGCAGATCCAGAGTCCTCGTCCGCAGGAGGGCTCTGGGAGGGCGGATCGCTCCTTCTGACTTTGTCCCCTCGGAGCGGGCTCGGCGTTTCTCTGTGTCGGATGTCTCCCGCTTCCGCGCCAACGGGGAG
>NW_027508204.1:322500-327500 GCF_051348905.1 Ranitomeya variabilis
CGAATTTTTGGATGAAAATGCGTATTTTCATACTTTGAAAATTTCAGGCGTGTGTCGGACTTCCAGGCGGGGGCAGCCGCCGGAGGTGTACCGGGGACGCTTCCAGGAGCCTGGGGAAGCTTTTCTGGAAGAGTCCTTGACACTTTGAAAAATTTTGAGAAAATCTCGATTTTGTGAAAAATGTCACATTTCCCCTACTTCCACCACAGGGGGGCGTCAATATGTTGTAAAGCACCCCAGGGCAGTGACCTAAATGCGGGTAAAGTTTGCGGTGCACGGGGGGAAAGTTGAATTTTTGGATGAAAATGCGTATTTTCATACTTTGAAAATTTCAGGCGTGTGTCGGACTTCCAGGCGGGGGCAGCCGCCGGAGGTGTACCGGGGACGCTTCCAGGAGCCTGGGGAAGCTTTTCTGGAAGAGTCCTTGACACTTTGAAAAATTTTGAGAAAATCTCGATTTTGTGAAAAATGTCACATTTCCCCTACTTCCACCACAGGGGGGCGTCAATATGTTGTAAAGCACCCCAGGGCAGTGACCTAAATGCGGGTAAAGTTTGCGGTGCACGGGGGGAAAGTTGAATTTTTGGATGAAAATGCGTATTTTCATACTGTGAAATTTTCAGGCGTGTGTCAGACTTCCAGGCGGGGGCAGCCGCCGGAGGTGTACCGGGGACGCTTCCAGGAGCCTGGGGAAGATTTTCTGGAAGAGTCCTTGGGACTTAGAAAAAATTTTGAGAAAATCTCGATTTTGTGAAAAATGAAAATTTCCCCTTCTTCCACCCTAAAGGGGCGTCAATATGTTGTGAGGCACCCCAGCAAAGTGACCTAAGTGGGGGTGAAGTTTGCGGGGCACGGGCGGAAAGTTGAATTTTTGGATGAAAATGCGTATTTTCATACTTTGAAAATTTCAGGCGTGTGTCAGACTTCCAGGCGGGGGCAGCCGCCGGAGGTGTACCGGGGACGCTTCCAGGAGCCTGGGGAAGATTTTCTGGAAGCGTCCTTGACACTTAGAAAAAATTTTGAGAAAATCTCGATTTTGTGAAAAATGTCACATTTCCCCTACTTCCACCCCAGGGGGGCGTCAATATGTTGTAAGGCACCCCAAGGCAGTGACCTAACTGTGGGTGAAGTTTGCGGGGCACGAGCGGAAAGTCGAATTTTGGATGAAAATGCATTATTTTCATACTTTGAAAATTTCAGGCGTGTGTTAGACTTCCAGGCGGGGGCAGCCGCCGGAGGCGTACCGAGGACGCTTCCAGGAGCCTGGGGAAGATTTTCTGAAAGTGTCCTTGGGACTTAGAAATATTTTGAGAAATTTCCGATTTTGTGAAAAATGTCACATTTCCCCTACTTCCACCCCAGGGGGGCGTCAATATGTTGTGAGGTACCCCAGGACAGTGACCTAACTGTGGGTAAAGTTTGCGGGGCACGGGCGGAAAGTCGAATTTTGGATGAAAATGCATTATTTTCATACTTTGAAAATTTCAGGCGTGTGTCAGACTTCCAGGCGGGGGCAGCCGCCGGAGGCGTACCGAGGAGGCTTCCAGGAGCCTGGGGAAGATTTTCTGGAAGAGTCCTTGGGACTTAGAAATATTTTGAGAAAATCTCGATTTTGTGAAAAAATGTCACATTTCCCCTACTTCCACCACAGGGGGGCGTCAATATGTTGTGAGGTACCCCAGGACAGTGACCTAACTGTGGGTAAAGTTTGCGGGGCACGGGCGGAAAGTCGAATTTTGGATGAAAATGCATTATTTTCATACTTTGAAAATTTCAGGCGTGTGTCAGACTTCCAGGCGGGGGCAGCCGCCGGAGGCGTACCGAGGACGCTTCCAGGAGCCTGGGGAAGATTTTCTGAAAGTGTCCTTGGGACTTAGAAAAATTTTGAGAAATTTCCGATTTTGTGAAAAATGTCACATTTCCCCTACTTCCACCCCAGGGGGGCGTCAATATGTTGTAAAGCACCCCAGGGCAGTGACCTAAATGAGGGTGAATTTTGCGGTGCACGGGCGGAAAGTCGAATTTTTGGATGAAAATGCGTATTTTCATACTTTGAAAATTTCAGGCGTGTGTCAGACTTCCAGGCGGGGGCAGCCGCCGGAGGTGTACCGGGGACGCTTCCAGGAGCCTGGGGAAGATTTTCTGAAAGTGTCCTTGGGACTTAGAAATATTTTGAGAAAATCTCGATTTTGTGAAAAATGTCACATTTCCCCTACTTCCACCACAGGGGGGCGTCAATATGTTGTGAGGTACCCCAGGACAGTGACCTAACTGTGGGTAAAGTTTGCGGGGCACGGGCGGAAAGTCGAATTTTGGATGAAAATGCATTATTTTCATACTTTGAAAATTCCAGGCGTGTGTCAGACTTCCAGGCGGGGGCAGCCGCCGGAGGCGTACCGAGGACGCTTCCAGGAGCCTGGGGAAGATTTTCTGGAAGAGTCCTTGGGACTTGGTGCAATTTTGAGAAAATCTCGATTTTGTGAAAAAATGACCCATTTCCCCTACTTCCACCCCAGGGGGGCGTCAATATGTTGTAAAGCACCCCAGGGCAGTGACCTAAATGCGGGTAAAGTTTGCGGTGCACGGGGGGGAAAGTTGAATTTTTGGATGAAAATGCGTATTTTCATACTTTAAAAATTTCAGGCGTGTGTCAGACTTCCAGGAGGGGGCAGCCGCCGGAGGCGTACCGGGGACGCTTCCAGGAGCCTGGGGAAGATTTTCTGGAAGAGTCCTTGGGACTTAGAAAATTTTTTGAGAAAATCTCGATTTTGTGAAAAATGAAAATTTCCCCTTCTTCCACCCTAAAGGGGCGTCAATATGTTGTGAGGCACCCCAGCAAAGTGACCTAAGTGGGGGTGAAGTTTGCGGGGCACGGACGGAAAGTTGAATTTTTGGATGAAAATGCGTATTTTCATACTTTGAAAATTTCAGGCGTGTGTCAGACTTCCAGGCGGGGGCAGCCGCCGGAGGCGTACCGGGGACGCTTCCAGGAGCCTGGGGAAGATTTTCTGGAAGCGTCCTTGACACTTAGAAAAATTTTGAGAAAATCTCGATTTTGTGAAAAATGTCACATTTCCCCTACTTCCACCCCAGGGGGGCGTCAATATGTTGTAAAGCACCCAAGGGCAGTGACCTAAATGCGGGTAAAGTTTGCGGTGCACGGGGGGAAAGTTGAATTTTTGGATGAAAATGCGTATTTTCATACTTTGAAAATTTCAGGCGTGTGTTGGACTTCCAGGCGGGGGCAGCCGCCAGAGGTGTACCGGGGACGCTTCCAGGAGCCTGGGGGAGATTTTCTGGAAGAGTCCTTGACACTTAGAAAAATTTTGAGAAATTTCCGATTTTGTGTAAAAATCACCCATTTCCCCTACTTCCACCCTAAAGGGGCGTCAATATGTCGTAAGGCGCCCCTAGACAGTGACCTAAGTGGGGGTGAAGTTTGGGTCTGATGGGTGGAAAACTGAAAAAAAGCGATTTTGTGACTTTGAGAACAAACAGAGAGCTCAAAACTTTGAAAAACGTCAGACCGCTGTCAGACTTCCAGGCGGGGGAAAGCTCTGAGGTTGTACCGAGGACACTTCCATGGCCCCCGGATTGATTTTCAAGAAAGAGTCCTTGGGACTTTGAAATTTTCCGGCGAGCTGTTTTTGGCTTCCGGGAGCCGTAGAACTTTGGGAAATCGATTCCGCTCACCGGTTCAGGGTGTTTCGAGCTAGTCCAGGTCCCAGCTACGCCGCCTGGCCTCCAAATTTCGCAAATTCGAAAAAAAAAAAAATAGAACCGGAATGAGGAAATTTCTGGCCGCCGGATCCGCCGCACGGCTCCAGGAGGTCGGACACTTTTTGACTTTGTTCCCTTAAAGTGGGGGTCGGTGTCTCACCATGCAAATACCCAGTTTTGCACACCAGCTGCAGGATATAGGAGAGAGAGGTACCTCTCGGCCCCGACCAAAATCCGTTGTTTTCGTGGTTCCTCGACTCGGGTAGGCGGTTTGGCGAGTACCCCCCTTTTGCATGGAAGTTCGCACTCGCGCCGAGACCAGGCTTCCGCGGCTCCAGGGGGACTTTTGCCGGTTGTCCGTCCCGAGTCCGAGACGCGTTTCCTGGGTCGCCCGAGCCCGAACGGACCCTCCCCACGTGGGTTCCTGTCCTCTGAGGGCGACGGTCGTCAGAAGGGGGGCAGATCCAGAGTCCTCGTCCGCAGGAGGGCTCTGGGAGGGCGGATCGCTCCTTCTGACTTTGTCCCCTCGGAGCGGGCTCGGCGTTTCTCTGTGTCGGATGTCTCCCGCTTCCGCGCCAACGGGGAGACCTATGAGAGAATCGCACCGCGACCCGGCTTCCGTCTCGAGGGCGCCCGGAGCGCGCCGGACACTCGCTTCCAGGACTCCAGGGGCACGTTTCTTCCCCGTCTCCCCCGAGGGGAAGAACGGAGGCAGGGGTTCCACCCGAGCCCCTGCCCTTTCTTCCGATCGATCTGGCTCAGCGCTCCCGGGTGGGGAGGTGGTGCCGCTCGCTCGGCCCGGGCTTTGGAGCCCGCGTCGGTTTACGGCGGGCGGTCTCCTTCCTCTGTTACCCCCCCCGGGTTTCAGGCACTCGTCCTTGGGCGCGCACGCCGGCGGTCGCCCTCCCGTCTACGGACGGAGGCGGCCGAGCTGTGGGGAGTTTGACCCGAACCGTGGTACGGCAGCGGTCCGACGACCCGCACGGGCGAACGGAGGGGCGCCCACCCACCTCGGCGTGGGGGCCCGCCGTCCGAATCGCTCCCCGCGCGGGGCAGCACAACGATCTTCTCCGAGGGCGGCCCTTTGACTTCCAGATGCGCAGCTCGTCCGCGGAGGCCCGCGCCGCACCCCAGCGTCCGAAGGGCGGCCTCCGCGGTGGGCATCGGCGAGAGCGGCGGCGGTGGGTGGCGCTTCCACGCCACCGCCGAGCTCCGCGTTTTCCAGTCTTTTCCCGAGCCCCTACGATAGTGGGGGGATGACAGACGTGCGGGGAGGCGGG
>NW_027508204.1:337500-342500 GCF_051348905.1 Ranitomeya variabilis
GATTTTCTGGAAGAGTCCTTGGGACTTAGAAAAAATTTTGAGAAAATCTCGATTTTGTGAAAAATGAAAATTTCCCCTTCTTCCACCCTAAAGGGGCGTCAATATGTTGTGAGGCACCCCAGCAAAGTGACCTAAGTGGGGGTGAAGTTTGCGGGGCACGGGCGGAAAGTTGAATTTTTGGATGAAAATGCGTATTTTCATACTTTGAAAATTTCAGGCGTGTGTCAGACTTCCAGGCGGGGGCAGCCGCCGGAGGTGTACCGGGGACGCTTCCAGGAGCCTGGGGAAGATTTTCTGGAAGCGTCCTTGACACTTAGAAAAAATTTTGAGAAAATCTCGATTTTGTGAAAAATGTCACATTTCCCCTACTTCCACCCCAGGGGGGCGTCAATATGTTGTAAGGCACCCCAAGGCAGTGACCTAACTGTGGGTGAAGTTTGCGGGGCACGAGCGGAAAGTCGAATTTTGGATGAAAATGCATTATTTTCATACTTTGAAAATTTCAGGCGTGTGTTAGACTTCCAGGCGGGGGCAGCCGCCGGAGGCGTACCGAGGACGCTTCCAGGAGCCTGGGGAAGATTTTCTGAAAGTGTCCTTGGGACTTAGAAATATTTTGAGAAATTTCCGATTTTGTGAAAAATGTCACATTTCCCCTACTTCCACCCCAGGGGGGCGTCAATATGTTGTGAGGTACCCCAGGACAGTGACCTAACTGTGGGTAAAGTTTGCGGGGCACGGGCGGAAAGTCGAATTTTGGATGAAAATGCATTATTTTCATACTTTGAAAATTTCAGGCGTGTGTCAGACTTCCAGGCGGGGGCAGCCGCCGGAGGCGTACCGAGGAGGCTTCCAGGAGCCTGGGGAAGATTTTCTGGAAGAGTCCTTGGGACTTAGAAATATTTTGAGAAAATCTCGATTTTGTGAAAAAATGTCACATTTCCCCTACTTCCACCACAGGGGGGCGTCAATATGTTGTGAGGTACCCCAGGACAGTGACCTAACTGTGGGTAAAGTTTGCGGGGCACGGGCGGAAAGTCGAATTTTGGATGAAAATGCATTATTTTCATACTTTGAAAATTTCAGGCGTGTGTCAGACTTCCAGGCGGGGGCAGCCGCCGGAGGCGTACCGAGGACGCTTCCAGGAGCCTGGGGAAGATTTTCTGAAAGTGTCCTTGGGACTTAGAAAAATTTTGAGAAATTTCCGATTTTGTGAAAAATGTCACATTTCCCCTACTTCCACCCCAGGGGGGCGTCAATATGTTGTAAAGCACCCCAGGGCAGTGACCTAAATGAGGGTGAATTTTGCGGTGCACGGGCGGAAAGTCGAATTTTTGGATGAAAATGCGTATTTTCATACTTTGAAAATTTCAGGCGTGTGTCAGACTTCCAGGCGGGGGCAGCCGCCGGAGGTGTACCGGGGACGCTTCCAGGAGCCTGGGGAAGATTTTCTGAAAGTGTCCTTGGGACTTAGAAATATTTTGAGAAAATCTCGATTTTGTGAAAAATGTCACATTTCCCCTACTTCCACCACAGGGGGGCGTCAATATGTTGTGAGGTACCCCAGGACAGTGACCTAACTGTGGGTAAAGTTTGCGGGGCACGGGCGGAAAGTCGAATTTTGGATGAAAATGCATTATTTTCATACTTTGAAAATTCCAGGCGTGTGTCAGACTTCCAGGCGGGGGCAGCCGCCGGAGGCGTACCGAGGACGCTTCCAGGAGCCTGGGGAAGATTTTCTGGAAGAGTCCTTGGGACTTGGTGCAATTTTGAGAAAATCTCGATTTTGTGAAAAAATGACCCATTTCCCCTACTTCCACCCCAGGGGGGCGTCAATATGTTGTAAAGCACCCCAGGGCAGTGACCTAAATGCGGGTAAAGTTTGCGGTGCACGGGGGGGAAAGTTGAATTTTTGGATGAAAATGCGTATTTTCATACTTTAAAAATTTCAGGCGTGTGTCAGACTTCCAGGAGGGGGCAGCCGCCGGAGGCGTACCGGGGACGCTTCCAGGAGCCTGGGGAAGATTTTCTGGAAGAGTCCTTGGGACTTAGAAAATTTTTTGAGAAAATCTCGATTTTGTGAAAAATGAAAATTTCCCCTTCTTCCACCCTAAAGGGGCGTCAATATGTTGTGAGGCACCCCAGCAAAGTGACCTAAGTGGGGGTGAAGTTTGCGGGGCACGGACGGAAAGTTGAATTTTTGGATGAAAATGCGTATTTTCATACTTTGAAAATTTCAGGCGTGTGTCAGACTTCCAGGCGGGGGCAGCCGCCGGAGGCGTACCGGGGACGCTTCCAGGAGCCTGGGGAAGATTTTCTGGAAGCGTCCTTGACACTTAGAAAAATTTTGAGAAAATCTCGATTTTGTGAAAAATGTCACATTTCCCCTACTTCCACCCCAGGGGGGCGTCAATATGTTGTAAAGCACCCAAGGGCAGTGACCTAAATGCGGGTAAAGTTTGCGGTGCACGGGGGGAAAGTTGAATTTTTGGATGAAAATGCGTATTTTCATACTTTGAAAATTTCAGGCGTGTGTTGGACTTCCAGGCGGGGGCAGCCGCCAGAGGTGTACCGGGGACGCTTCCAGGAGCCTGGGGGAGATTTTCTGGAAGAGTCCTTGACACTTAGAAAAATTTTGAGAAATTTCCGATTTTGTGTAAAAATCACCCATTTCCCCTACTTCCACCCTAAAGGGGCGTCAATATGTCGTAAGGCGCCCCTAGACAGTGACCTAAGTGGGGGTGAAGTTTGGGTCTGATGGGTGGAAAACTGAAAAAAAGCGATTTTGTGACTTTGAGAACAAACAGAGAGCTCAAAACTTTGAAAAACGTCAGACCGCTGTCAGACTTCCAGGCGGGGGAAAGCTCTGAGGTTGTACCGAGGACACTTCCATGGCCCCCGGATTGATTTTCAAGAAAGAGTCCTTGGGACTTTGAAATTTTCCGGCGAGCTGTTTTTGGCTTCCGGGAGCCGTAGAACTTTGGGAAATCGATTCCGCTCACCGGTTCAGGGTGTTTCGAGCTAGTCCAGGTCCCAGCTACGCCGCCTGGCCTCCAAATTTCGCAAATTCGAAAAAAAAAAAAATAGAACCGGAATGAGGAAATTTCTGGCCGCCGGATCCGCCGCACGGCTCCAGGAGGTCGGACACTTTTTGACTTTGTTCCCTTAAAGTGGGGGTCGGTGTCTCACCATGCAAATACCCAGTTTTGCACACCAGCTGCAGGATATAGGAGAGAGAGGTACCTCTCGGCCCCGACCAAAATCCGTTGTTTTCGTGGTTCCTCGACTCGGGTAGGCGGTTTGGCGAGTACCCCCCTTTTGCATGGAAGTTCGCACTCGCGCCGAGACCAGGCTTCCGCGGCTCCAGGGGGACTTTTGCCGGTTGTCCGTCCCGAGTCCGAGACGCGTTTCCTGGGTCGCCCGAGCCCGAACGGACCCTCCCCACGTGGGTTCCTGTCCTCTGAGGGCGACGGTCGTCAGAAGGGGGGCAGATCCAGAGTCCTCGTCCGCAGGAGGGCTCTGGGAGGGCGGATCGCTCCTTCTGACTTTGTCCCCTCGGAGCGGGCTCGGCGTTTCTCTGTGTCGGATGTCTCCCGCTTCCGCGCCAACGGGGAGACCTATGAGAGAATCGCACCGCGACCCGGCTTCCGTCTCGAGGGCGCCCGGAGCGCGCCGGACACTCGCTTCCAGGACTCCAGGGGCACGTTTCTTCCCCGTCTCCCCCGAGGGGAAGAACGGAGGCAGGGGTTCCACCCGAGCCCCTGCCCTTTCTTCCGATCGATCTGGCTCAGCGCTCCCGGGTGGGGAGGTGGTGCCGCTCGCTCGGCCCGGGCTTTGGAGCCCGCGTCGGTTTACGGCGGGCGGTCTCCTTCCTCTGTTACCCCCCCCGGGTTTCAGGCACTCGTCCTTGGGCGCGCACGCCGGCGGTCGCCCTCCCGTCTACGGACGGAGGCGGCCGAGCTGTGGGGAGTTTGACCCGAACCGTGGTACGGCAGCGGTCCGACGACCCGCACGGGCGAACGGAGGGGCGCCCACCCACCTCGGCGTGGGGGCCCGCCGTCCGAATCGCTCCCCGCGCGGGGCAGCACAATGATCTTCTCCGAGGGCGGCCCTTTGACTTCCAGATGCGCAGCTCGTCCGCGGAGGCCCGCGCCGCACCCCAGCGTCCGAAGGGCGGCCTCCGCGGTGGGCATCGGCGAGAGCGGCGGCGGTGGGTGGCGCTTCCACGCCACCGCCGAGCTCCGCGTTTTCCAGTCTTTTCCCGAGCCCCTACGATAGTGGGGGGATGACAGACGTGCGGGGAGGCGGGCGAGTGGGTTCTCACCGTGCGGTGTGCCCCGCGGCCGAACGCCGTCGCCTTCCCCTCGTCCGCCGTCCTCCGAGGCGGCTCGGCAGGGAGCGCGAGAGCGAGAGGGAGAGCGAGAGAGAGAGACCAAGCGGACGCCCCGGAGCGAGAAGGGAGGATGGAGAAGGAAAGACGAATCGAAGGGGGGCACGAGTTTGGCGAAGGGAGTACCCGGCGTATTGCCGCACCGGACTTCGTCTGTTCTCAACAGTCGAGACACGGCTTCGGGGGGAGACGCCGCTCGGTCGGTCACCTTTGAGGTTACGGGCAAGAGCCCGGGACAAGGGACTACGCCGGAGGGCGACGCCGACACGGCCAGGCCGACCATGCCCCGCGCTTGACCTCCGGGTCGCTGGGGCTTGTGCCGGAGCCGCGGCGGACCCCGACGGCCAGCCCCCCTCTCCCACTCCTCGCGCCCGTCCGCCGGTGGGTCGAGGACCCCCCGCGGTGGAGGCAGGTCTAAGCCAGACGGCGGCGCCGCACAGGCCCCCCACGCCCTGGCCCCTCTCCCCAGCAGCGACTCAGTGCGTCGCCCCGGGAGCGGTGGGTCACGAGGCAGGGCGGCCGTGGCGTCCTCCGGAGGCCAGTCACCTCGACCTTCCCGCGCAAGGGGTGGTCTTTCGCGACAGATGCCCTCCGTTCGGGAGGCCGGGTCTAA
>NW_027508204.1:352500-355000 GCF_051348905.1 Ranitomeya variabilis
CCCAGGACAGTGACCTAACTGTGGGTAAAGTTTGCGGGGCACGGGCGGAAAGTCGAATTTTGGATGAAAATGCATTATTTTCATACTTTGAAAATTTCAGGCGTGTGTCAGACTTCCAGGCGGGGGCAGCCGCCGGAGGCGTACCGAGGAGGCTTCCAGGAGCCTGGGGAAGATTTTCTGGAAGAGTCCTTGGGACTTAGAAATATTTTGAGAAAATCTCGATTTTGTGAAAAAATGTCACATTTCCCCTACTTCCACCACAGGGGGGCGTCAATATGTTGTGAGGTACCCCAGGACAGTGACCTAACTGTGGGTAAAGTTTGCGGGGCACGGGCGGAAAGTCGAATTTTGGATGAAAATGCATTATTTTCATACTTTGAAAATTTCAGGCGTGTGTCAGACTTCCAGGCGGGGGCAGCCGCCGGAGGCGTACCGAGGACGCTTCCAGGAGCCTGGGGAAGATTTTCTGAAAGTGTCCTTGGGACTTAGAAAAATTTTGAGAAATTTCCGATTTTGTGAAAAATGTCACATTTCCCCTACTTCCACCCCAGGGGGGCGTCAATATGTTGTAAAGCACCCCAGGGCAGTGACCTAAATGAGGGTGAATTTTGCGGTGCACGGGCGGAAAGTCGAATTTTTGGATGAAAATGCGTATTTTCATACTTTGAAAATTTCAGGCGTGTGTCAGACTTCCAGGCGGGGGCAGCCGCCGGAGGTGTACCGGGGACGCTTCCAGGAGCCTGGGGAAGATTTTCTGAAAGTGTCCTTGGGACTTAGAAATATTTTGAGAAAATCTCGATTTTGTGAAAAATGTCACATTTCCCCTACTTCCACCACAGGGGGGCGTCAATATGTTGTGAGGTACCCCAGGACAGTGACCTAACTGTGGGTAAAGTTTGCGGGGCACGGGCGGAAAGTCGAATTTTGGATGAAAATGCATTATTTTCATACTTTGAAAATTCCAGGCGTGTGTCAGACTTCCAGGCGGGGGCAGCCGCCGGAGGCGTACCGAGGACGCTTCCAGGAGCCTGGGGAAGATTTTCTGGAAGAGTCCTTGGGACTTGGTGCAATTTTGAGAAAATCTCGATTTTGTGAAAAAATGACCCATTTCCCCTACTTCCACCCCAGGGGGGCGTCAATATGTTGTAAAGCACCCCAGGGCAGTGACCTAAATGCGGGTAAAGTTTGCGGTGCACGGGGGGGAAAGTTGAATTTTTGGATGAAAATGCGTATTTTCATACTTTAAAAATTTCAGGCGTGTGTCAGACTTCCAGGAGGGGGCAGCCGCCGGAGGCGTACCGGGGACGCTTCCAGGAGCCTGGGGAAGATTTTCTGGAAGAGTCCTTGGGACTTAGAAAATTTTTTGAGAAAATCTCGATTTTGTGAAAAATGAAAATTTCCCCTTCTTCCACCCTAAAGGGGCGTCAATATGTTGTGAGGCACCCCAGCAAAGTGACCTAAGTGGGGGTGAAGTTTGCGGGGCACGGACGGAAAGTTGAATTTTTGGATGAAAATGCGTATTTTCATACTTTGAAAATTTCAGGCGTGTGTCAGACTTCCAGGCGGGGGCAGCCGCCGGAGGCGTACCGGGGACGCTTCCAGGAGCCTGGGGAAGATTTTCTGGAAGCGTCCTTGACACTTAGAAAAATTTTGAGAAAATCTCGATTTTGTGAAAAATGTCACATTTCCCCTACTTCCACCCCAGGGGGGCGTCAATATGTTGTAAAGCACCCAAGGGCAGTGACCTAAATGCGGGTAAAGTTTGCGGTGCACGGGGGGAAAGTTGAATTTTTGGATGAAAATGCGTATTTTCATACTTTGAAAATTTCAGGCGTGTGTTGGACTTCCAGGCGGGGGCAGCCGCCAGAGGTGTACCGGGGACGCTTCCAGGAGCCTGGGGGAGATTTTCTGGAAGAGTCCTTGACACTTAGAAAAATTTTGAGAAATTTCCGATTTTGTGTAAAAATCACCCATTTCCCCTACTTCCACCCTAAAGGGGCGTCAATATGTCGTAAGGCGCCCCTAGACAGTGACCTAAGTGGGGGTGAAGTTTGGGTCTGATGGGTGGAAAACTGAAAAAAAGCGATTTTGTGACTTTGAGAACAAACAGAGAGCTCAAAACTTTGAAAAACGTCAGACCGCTGTCAGACTTCCAGGCGGGGGAAAGCTCTGAGGTTGTACCGAGGACACTTCCATGGCCCCCGGATTGATTTTCAAGAAAGAGTCCTTGGGACTTTGAAATTTTCCGGCGAGCTGTTTTTGGCTTCCGGGAGCCGTAGAACTTTGGGAAATCGATTCCGCTCACCGGTTCAGGGTGTTTCGAGCTAGTCCAGGTCCCAGCTACGCCGCCTGGCCTCCAAATTTCGCAAATTCGAAAAAAAAAAAAATAGAACCGGAATGAGGAAATTTCTGGCCGCCGGATCCGCCGCACGGCTCCAGGAGGTCGGACACTTTTTGACTTTGTTCCCTTAAAGTGGGGGTCGGTGTCTCACCATGCAAA